>NC_079516.1:27865069-27966635 GCF_000801105.2 Raphanus sativus
TCGAGTTGATGCCCTTTGGCAGAAATCCCAACTGAAACACCGACTGGACCGCAACCGTGAAATCCTGCGCAATAACTGGCCAGGCGGCTTTGTAGAATTCACAAGGGAAGCCATCCGGACCTGGAGATTTGTTTTCTGGCATGGAGAACAGAACCTCTTTAATCTCTGCCGCAGTTACCTCCGCTTCCAAAAGCCTATGATCTCCCGCGGTGCATTCAAAATCCAGGAGGTCCCTTAACTCCTCAACCGTAACCCCTTGAAAATCTGGTGGGACTTCATTAAGAACCTCCTTGAAGAAGCTCTCAGCCTCGACCTTTATTTCCATATGAGAGGAGGCAGTACTTCCATCGCGACACCTGATCTTTCTCATGGTGTTTTGAGCTTGTCTAGTCTTGATCGAGTTGTGAAAAGTGGTGTTGTTTTGGTCACCTACCTCCAACCAATGCAGCTTCGATTTCTGTTTAAGAAATCCTTCCTCGAGCTCTGCAACATGAAGCCATTTCTCGTAAGCGACAGCTTCCTCTTGGACCGCCTCTTGACAAGGATTTGCTAGAGTGTTCCGTTGAAGCTCACATAGGAGATTATGAGCTTCTTTGGCTCTTACAGTGAGGTTCCCTAGCTTTTCTCTTCCAAGTTCTCTAATCAATGGCTTCAGATTCTTCAGCTTCTTGGAGAACCAAAACATAGCAGAGGTCGACACGAACAAGCTCTCAGTAGACCCCCAGTACTCTTTCACCATAGGCAGAAATTTCGGAAGCTTGCCTATAGCGTTGACATACTTAAACGGGTATTTTAGCTTCTCAGCGTCTAGCAGGAGATGAATCCTACACCGCATGTGATCCGAGCAACCCCCGGGAGCAAACACAGAGTATGCATTGGTGAAGCGATGAAGGGCTTCCGCATTCATTAGGACTCTGTCGAACTTCTTACAAACCAGACCTTCTTCTCTCTTGTTGCACCAAGTGAACAATGGCCCTTGGAATCCCATATCCGAAAGCTGACAATGGAGCACCAATCTCTGGAAATCTCTCATACCACTGAGCCATCTCACCGATCTATCCACTACAGAGTGCTCCCCACAGTCAAGGATTTCGTTAAAGTCCCCCATAATTATCCAAGCTTTGCCACCAAACATTGGAGAATCATGGTGGTGACATAAGTCCTCCCACAGCACCTTCCTTTCCTCTGCCTGGTTGCTTGCATACACAAATGTGCAGAAGAATTCTTCCTCACCTTGTAATGCCACCGAACAAGTGATTAACTGGTATGTTTTATAGACCGGAGTCATACACACGGTGTCTCTCCAAAGTACCCAAATTCTACCACCTTGACTGTGTTCATAGTTCGTCATTGCAGACCAATCTTTAAACACTGAACCCAAAATCCTTTCTGACTTCTTCTCTTTCACTCTTGTTTCCAATATACACCCAAACTTCATATCTTTATTTGCTAACCACTTTATTACCACGGACTGCTTCATAGGTTTATTAAATCCGCGGATGTTCCAGAAGAAACTCGACATATTAATGATGGCGGCAAGAAGACCTTGTGCTCCTAGTCATCGGATTCGCATCCTGCGACCTAGCCTTCTTTGCCTTCTGCCCCTTCACTGTGTTCCTAGTATCTTCCTCCACTTGCTCCCTTACTAATTGCCCAACATTTTGATCTGGTTGAGCTTCCTCAGCCCCCTCATCTTCCTCATGACATACTTCCCTACTGGTTGGCGTAACAGAGTCTGCAGACTGAAGCTCTGTTTCCTTGATCTCGCCCTCCTCATCCTCATCATCGACACTTAATACTGCAAACTTTGAGACAGAAATGTGGAGGTCCTCTTTCTGCCTTTCCTGAAGTGAGGTCCCTGGAGATCTTCCTGCCTTTGCTGGTGAGACTAGAGACCAGTTGTGTGACTCATCAGCATCTACCTTTTCTCGTTCTACCTCAGGTTCCGGAAGCTTTTGTGTACCGCTCTCCACAGATTATGTTCCTCTCAAATCTTCTTCTCTGTTTTCCACTTGAGAGTGTGCTACCCCCTTGTTTGTTTCAAGCTCTTGCTGTTGGACCGTTACTTTCTCTGCCATCTTCTCAGTAACTTTCTTGTGCATCCCGCAAACCTCTTCTGTATGCCCCCACTTATCGCAGCGCTTACATCTAGCTGGGAGCCATGGGAAGTGGAAACCAACAACAAACTCTTTACCATTTTTTGAAAAGCTGATCTCTTTGGGTAGAGCCTTCCCGACATCAACGTTAACAAAAACTTTGGCCACATCAAGATTTGAACACGCAATGGTCTCCGGGTGTAGCTTCTTTGGGAAACCCACAGCACTTGTTATGAAGCTGAGTCCCTCCCATGAATACATATGGAGTGGATCTCCCTGAAGATGAACCCACATAGGGACCGCCTCCACCTCCTGCTTCTCTTCCTCAGTCCTTGGTGTCCACTTTGTGACTATCATTGGAACCCCCACAATGTTCCACATGCCTCTCTTCAAAATCTTTTCTCTTGCTTTCGCATTTGAAACTCGGAACCTCATTGTTGTTGCGTTAACTTCATAGACATCGACCTTTGCTGACACATCTCCATACTTCCAAATTTTATTGAGCACCATGTGAACCTTTGCTACATGAGGGGTGATGTCGAGAAACTTCCCGACAATGAAATCCTCCCAAAGCGGCGTCGAGGTTTCAAGCGCATCATCTGGAATCTCCACCGAGTGCGAACCCCCTTTGTGCGATACCTCAACGTCAAACTTCGTCAGAACTCTCCTATCTTGAGCCACAGAAACCCAACTCGGAACAGCCTTCTTCGCTTCTACAAGTGAATCTGACTTTCCCACCGTCGAGCCCTCATCCCGAACCACCTTATCACCCTTATCCCTCGTCGGAGAGACAGGCGAATCCGGCGGCGCTGCCGAAAACATCCTCGAAACCCTAGCACCGAAAATCGCCTTCAATGTCGCCCTTTTAGTGAAACGGAGCGTTTTAAAGTCTTTATTTCCTAAACAATGGTCCCATCATCCATCATTGCTAACTCCTCCAACAATTCTCCTTCCCGTGTCTTCGTCTCACTGTCTTCCTCCGCCTACAGAATCTGACACATCTCCGACTCCACTCTCTCTTCGACTCCGGTGGTAAGATATCTCCTTTAAATGGCATCGAGACAAAGACAAGGACTTTCTATGAGAATATGACCTATACAGAGATAAAACGAATCCATTAAACCTAGACTAATGATTATGAATCTCGCAGTGTAGACTAATCCATTAAACATACAAACCCACAGCTGGTAACGCCGTCGCCTCCGTTGCTGGTAACGCCGTCGCCTCCACGGCTAGTAACCTTCGTGCTTCGGATGAGGACGAAATCCAGCTGGTAACACTGTCTTGCTTAATCTAATCCATGGATTATGAGTTTAAGGTTTGAAGAAGAAGAAGAAAAAAAAATAGTCGTGTTTGGTTTGGAGAGAGAACAAACAGATGAAGAAGAAGAAGCAAAAAAAAAAAAAAATAGGATGAAAGAGAACAAACACAGCAAGAGTCAATCTTGTCCATTGATTTAATCTAATCTATGGCTAAGATTTGCAATCCATGAATATTATATTTCGACCAATCAGAAAGAAGGACGGAGATCACAAACATGAAGATTTTGAGCCTTTGGATCAAAATCAATCAAAGGCCCAAAAAAAGCTAATAGAAATGATCTTTTCATTTATTTATAATTATTAAAAAGTGTATATCTCTAGATAATTATGTAGCAATTAAGTAATACATTTACAATTATAATTAATAGTGATATAAAGTTAACAAAATGAGTGGATTTCATTTTTGCAAGCAATTATAAGTTAAGTAAAACTAACAATATAAGATTAACAAAATGATTAGTAAGTTTAGAGATTAGAATATAGTATTTTGGGTTTAGATTTAGAGTTATGTATATGGGTTGAGTTTTAATATAGACTTGGGGTTTAAGTTTAAAACTTATATTATAAATTTTAAAATATTAGATTTGTGATTTTGTATTTAGGGTTTAAGTTTGGGGTTTAGGGTATTAGATTTAGGGTGTAGATTTAAGATTTAGTGTTTGTAGTTTAAAATATAAATTCTGAGACTAGATTTTTAAAACGATTTCATTTTGATTTTAAGTTTAAGATTGAAGTTTTAAGAAACTAACTTCAAGTGTTAGGGTTTGAAGTATGATATGAAGTTTGGATTATATGTTTAGAGTTTAGATATGTAAAGTATGAGGTTAAGATTTTATATTAGAAATTTAAATTCTAAGTTAAATTTAAAGATTATAGGTTATGGTGTGAAAAAAATTAGAGATTTAATTATTTATTTTTTTGTAACACAAATTAGAGTTTTAATTATGTTTTGAATTAAGGGGTTAGAACATATTTAGTGTTTTGGAGTTAAATTCTATAATTACGATTTAAACAATAAATTATAAAGTTATAAAGTTATAAATTTGAAAAGTTTGATAATTACAAATGTTCATTTTGAAATATATTACAAGTGTTGGATGTTGAAATTTAGGGCATGTTTAGGGTTTAGATGAGGTAAAAAAATATTTTTTTCTAATTTATTATCAGTATTAGATTTTCTTTTTATCATATTACTTATTGTGTGTATCTTAAGATTTTATGATGAAATATTCACAATTTAGGATTTAGGGCATGTTTAGGGTCTAGAATTTGAAATAAAAGATTACTATTTTTTTTTCAAATTTATTATTGCTGAAATTTTGATTATCACATAAATCGTAGTGCAAAATGTAAATCAAAACATTGCAATTTGATCTAAATATGAGAAATTATATTTCATTAATTTTTCAATACATACATTATTTCATTTGCTACGTCTAGGAAATTCATCTACGAACCAATGCCTCAACAAGCTTTAACATATCAAAATAAAAGAAACCTAAGTTATCCTTTGAAGTGAATGCAAGTCTTCGTTGTCAACGAACTGGCAATACAACAACACTAGAAGCAAGCACAAAGAAGAAAGTGATCACACAGTGGAGTGTTTACTCCGTGTTTATGTTGCTCTCTCTTGTGGGATTATCATTCTCAGCATCACTCTCGTCACCAAGCACAATCGCATCTGCACACAAAGAGACAGATTCAAAAACAAAACCTTTTTTTGTTTACATAACGAAGAGCTTCATCAAAACATTATAAGAAAGAAAGAAAAACAGACATACCAGCAACTGTGTTGTTGTTGTTCATATTGAGATTCTCACCCACCACAAATACATCATCTTCCATAGCCACATTGTTCTTTCCTTGACGAAAGTTGAGTTTCTTAGAATCTTCATAGAGTGTTTTTAAATCCGAACACTCCTTCTCAAATCTCAATCTCATCACATTTATTTGCTTAGTCATCATACTTGCTCTGCCTTTTCTCCTCCTCCTCCTCCTCTTGTTTATCTAACACAATCAAAAGCTCCTCGTTCCAGATCAGTAGTTCCTCGCTCTTCCTCTCCATCTTCTTGTACTCTTCCTTCTCCTTTCTCTCCCTCTCGAGATCCTTTAGCGAGCGTAGATTTGCCGCCTCGGATTCCTTAGATTGGTTCTGATTCTGAAAATGCGGCTTCATCATCGCATTCATTTATTCCAACCCACACGAACCTGAAAGAGCTCAGTACTGAAAACTCTATGCTCGCCTCGCCTCCAATGTCAAGCGACACATCTGGAGCCCGACTCAGAGAACGGTGCAGGCCGAAACCACCACCAAACAGAGCGGGAAAGCAAACCGAGACTCCCAAAACCAACAAGGGCGGAAAGGACGAAGTAGATCTGAATTGAAGAATCGGTCTGCTTCGAACTCAACAGGCCGACCACTCCACGAAACAGACCTTGTCACGCCTCGCCAAGAAACCAGTAGAAGCCAAACGTCACTGGAAAGACACTCCTTGCGCATGGAGAACTCGCCGGAGAGACATGACAGCCCAGGATCTCGCACGGGAAAGAGAGAGGTCGCGGAGCAGTAAAGTAGAAGACGAGAGAGAGAGGGAGAGACTCCTCCGGCGGACGCCGGAGAGAAGAACGCAGGCGGTGGTTAGTTTGTGGTCAGGAGATGAGAGAGGATGGAGAAGATAAGAGGGAGAGAAAAAAGTCTGATAGCTTCCGCTAATACTCTTCAGTCTGTGACAGGATAAACTGGTTATCCTTTTGGTTTAGTTATTTAATCTCTTTGGTTTAGTATTTCTGGTTTAGTAAACAATATGTAAGGCCTTTGGCCACTTCTAAAATAATCAATCAAAAACATAAACTTTATCTTCTTCCTTTAACTCTCTCTCTCTATCGTAATCACCATTGTCATCTATCATCACCATCATCACACAAACCCAGCATCTTCGAGATGATCTCTCTTCCCTTTTAGATCGTCTTCTAGACCTGTGTTCACCTTCCTTAAGCTCTTGGTGAGTTCTAGGTTGGCTATTTACTCTGTTCTAACTCACGCTGTTACATTGGTATCAGAGCCATTGGTTCTCGGATCTGCAACGATGGTTGAAACAAGACTCCAAGAGCGTTCTTTAGCAGTGCAAGTTGACAAGCTAAGGTCTTCACACCACCTCCTCGCCGCTCAGATGAAATCTCGAGCAGATTCAATCAACGCCCGCTTTGACCGACTCGAGGCGATGTGGCTTCAAGCAACCGGAAAAGCTCCATTGGACCCAGGACCTTCTATTCCACCAACACCCTTGAACCATTCCTCTTCTCGTCCTCCGGACCCTCTCAGCCTAGATTGTGACGAATCTGTTTTACTCAAGCTACCGAATGTTTGTAAGGTTGTGGATGGACGAAATCATCTGCTGCTAGCAAGGAACACTTCTGTTGGTCGGGAAATGTCCAGAAGATTCGAAAATCCTCTGAATAATTTCGTCGAACACATGGTGGGCCAAAAACAACATGAAGTTTCTATGGTTGAAAATCCGAAAATGTGGTACCAAGACGGATTTGGAGGCCAAGCTCCGTTGTCTACTTCTTCAGTTACTTCTCCTCTGCCAAAGAAGCCTCCTGATCCTTCGGATCTCTGTCATTCTGGTATGATCTCAGCTACTAAAGCTTCTCCTAGGATAAAGGAAGCTCCTTTATCAAGCGTCAACTCCAAAACAAGCACACACAAGCTCCAACGAAAATATTCATATGAGGAGGTTTATGAAAGAATGAAACTTGGTTTGTGTGCGTTTTGTGATGAACTTGATACTACTGATCATCATTTAAAACACAAGGGAGCTATGATTTTGACGACTGAGTGCGGTGATGATATAGTTTCTCATGACAAAGTTGTTGTTGAAGAAACTCTTAGCAATGATAAGATGAGTTTGAATCGAACTGGTTTAATTTTGGAGCAGGAGACAATTCCTTCCACTACCTGTTTACAGAGAGTTCATTCGACAACACAATCTCAAGGCATAGAGAGTAATGATGAGCAGCCACTGGATACTACAGAACAACTTAACCTCAGTGGAGGAGTGACTACACTTAGGCTTGTTGACAGTGGGGTTATGGTTGTTAAGGCTGCTGGTGGAGTAATGAATGATAAGCTCTCCTTTACGGACTACAAGAACAGTGAGTTAATTAATATGCAGTTCTCAAGACAAAGATCTGGTCAAGTTACAGAACCGTTGAGTTTGAAGAGTATGGTCTATGCAACCGATGTTAACGACTCAAGTCCAAGAATATGGGAGCCTGGTGGGTCAGCATCTAAAGCAGTTCAGTGTTACTGGCCAGAGAAACATTACAGTCAGGCTGACACGCTGCAGGTAACTTCGAAGCTTCACAGGACAGAAGTGCAAGTCCTATCTTGTTTACAATTACTTGGCGCTAGATCAAAGATGGATTATATTTTGAAGCTCTATGCCGGTATTGATTTTCATAACATGAAGTTTGAAGCAGCAGTGGAGATCTATTTGTGGGTGCAACATAACTTGAGACATCTGACCCTACATAAGGTCATGAAGATTAAAAAGCTGAATGAGATGGATTCATTCCTATGTTTACAGTTTTGTTCAGAGACGTCAATTCTACTACCGAGGAAAATTCAAGATTGGTTAGTGGAAACAGTTAACTCTACGGTGTACTCTGCGATTAGCTGTAAAGATTGGATTGCCCAAGAAGTGAGGAGATCATGTCTCTCTGATAGTTTATGAAGTTGCTGAGAGTGGGCAGATATTAACAAGAATAAGGGCACAAAGAAAGAGGCTGGTAACTAAGAGCCCAAAGTCATGGCGATTCAAATTCAAAGTAAGGGAAATAAAATTGATGGATGATAAGCTCCCTTTTACTGATGAACCAAGTAAAGAAGCTACCGAAATGTTGGAAACAGAGAGCCTAAACTGTAGCTTCTCTGAGTTCCTTGTGCAGTGGAAATGGTATCCTCAAGAACAGTCTTGTCAAGCTTCCAGTGGTTGGTTTCTAAGATTGTGGACATGGCAGAAAACAGGAAGGTTCTTTTCATCAAGATGGCTGATTTTTGGTGAATGGGTGGCCTCTCCAAGTTATATTCCAGGCCAGTGTTGCACTATGTTGACACAGCCACACGTGGATGTTATCATTTTTACTTCGAAGGCGATGACATCAGCTACGAACACATGGAGCTTTCATGATTCCTTCCTAGATACTCTGAAACATAAGTACAATGGAAATGGAGCCACACCCAAGCTTTCTTATCTGATCAAAGATTATGGAGACAGAGATGTCATGAAGCTAAGAATTGTAGTGTCACTTCTGTTGTTCTATGGATCATCGTCACGATCTCCAGAGTTCAGGACAATAGAGAAGAAACTCCAAGGGTTAAAGCTGGAGCTGAAGGATGAGGTACTAACATCATTATTTGCTGGTACTAGAAATGAAAATGTGACGGGTTGTGGCACCACTGTCCAAGCAAGAGAAGAGGTGGTATCATCTCACGTTGAAGTCAGAACAAATATTGAGATGTTTCAGTCCAAAGCTTGGATATTCAAGTACAGCGACAAGAGACAAGAGAGAGACCGGACTGAGACGCAACAGCAGGCTCTCACGGTCAAGCTGGGACAAAGCAGATGTTGCAGGGAGGTGCAAAAGCTTAAGGTCACTTCAATGGCTGGTATTCATGTTCGTGTTAATAATTGCTTTACTGGATTTTGTGTCAATGGAGTATTTCATCTACAAAGACCACCAGAGATTTTAGCAGAGAAAGATCAACAGAGATGCTATGATGGTTTAAGCACCAAGTTCTTATCATCCTTGAGGACAAGGATGTTCTCAACAAAGGAGTATTGTGACAGGATAAACTGGTTATCCTTTTGGTTTAGTTATTTAATCTCTTTGGTTTAGTATTTCTGGTTTAGTAAACAATATGTAAGGCCTTTGGCCACTTCTAAAATAATCAATCAAAAACATAAACTTTATCTTCTTCCTTTAACTCTCTCTCTCTATCGTAATCACCATTGTCATCTATCATCACCATCATCACACAAACCCAGCATCTTCGAGATGATCTCTCTTCCCTTTTAGATCGTCTTCTAGACCTGTGTTCACCTTCCTTAAGCTCTTGGTGAGTTCTAGGTTGGCTATTTACTCTGTTCTAACTCACGCTGTTACACAGTCTCTAGATTTAGTTTCATTGATTCAATTTCAGTAAATCGATTAAAGGGATGAAGAAGCTCGATTGAAGTAATGGAGAGAAATTTTTTTGTTTCACGAATGGAAAATAAGAATTGAGGGGTTTTTTTCTTTTGAAAAAAAAAAATGAAAAGACCTAGAAAAAAGTAGTTCTACCAAAACCAAACATTTTGGTGGCAAAAGTGATTTTTTCACTAAGTATTTTGGCACCAATGAAGGTTACAAGTATAAAAATTGGATTTTTGTCTTCCCGCTTCAAAAAATCCTGCAAAATACTAGGTAGCATTTGTCATGTCTCTGATCCTGGATATGATCATTAGGATCGACCATGGTACAAGGAGACGCACCAGTCAGGTCATGTGACCTAAATACAAGGACATTAAGGCCTCGAAGTAAGGTTAAGGGCATCAGAAAGCTAAGATATAGCTAAACCAAGAATAAAACAAGTATAAAGGAGCTGTACAAAGTGTATGGCAGCTGGGCAATGCAGTGAGCAAGCTCGACCAGCTAGATGAAATGTAGTGCAGCTCAGTGTAACTCACTGAAGAGTGTGTCAGCTCCCTGAGCTGGATGAACTAGCTCAATCAGCTGGGTCAGCTGGGGATCAGCTCAACTCAGCTAGACTGAGTGTTCAAGTCTTGGACAGTTGGGCCAGGTCCGGACAGTGGTCGGACCATGTGGACCACCCGGGTGTGCCGGTGAGCCGGTGGGCATTTGTGGTTGAACCAGGGGCTTGGGCAACCAGCCAAGGCTTCTATGTGACATGTCTAGGAGCAGTTAGGCATGTCAAGGACGTCTGGTAACTGCCATAGGCGAATGGGTGCAATCTGTACCATTGATTAAATCAATGGACATAATTAATACCGAAAAGGTGCAATGATTGGAAAGTAACCACCACTTCTTCTATAAAAGGAGGGCAAGTCTGTGCCTTTGCAGGCACGCCAGGGCTTCATTCTACACCCTGAAACACAAAAGAAAACCAGAGAAAAAGAGAGAGATGGTCGGATTGCACCATCCAACACCAAGGGTGGTTTGAAGGCAGCAAAAAGGCAGTTTTGTGGGCAATCAAGGGGGAAGTTATGAACAACCCTGTGATGGGTTTTCACCATTGATGAACACGTCCCAGGCTTCCTCTACATCTTTACTACACATCCAAATAGCCATGGAAGAAGGGAGATGACCGGATTTACTCTCAAAGTCCAAGAGCAGCCTTAAGGGCAGTGGTGTGTAGAAAGACAGTTTCATGGCCACTGAAGTGAGAAGTGATGCACGACCCTTGGGTGGTGTTTGATCATGGATGAACACACCCTAGGCTTCCTCTGTGTCTTAGGGACACATGCAATTGGCCAGAAGAGAATGGAGAAGGCCGGACTCCACTCTCAAAGGCATGAACAGCCTTGAAGGTGGATGCAGTGCAGAAACTGTTTTCATGGAAGTTCCATGGAAGGGATGATGGGTGCGATCCATGGATGGATCTTATCAATACTGGAGGTATGTGATAAGACCTGATTAAGACAAGTGCAAGAGGCACAAGGCCGGTCCTGATCAGGAAAGCATAAGATCTAGCAAGATCAAGTATGAGGTAACATGTGTTGATTACTTCTGTTTATGTTTATGTTTATGTCTGTGTTGTGTCTCTTGGGGTGGGATCAAGGCCAGGAATGGCACGCCCCTTGAGGAATGTATATTGTGATGTGTCTTAGGAATCCAAAACCCTGGACAAAGGGGCGGATCATAACTGATCTAACTCATCCATGTGGGATGATGGTTAGATGATGTTCATTGGATAGTGATCAATGATGGATCATGGTTTGGTGTTGGGTTTGATCATGGTGTGAACCATGAGTCCGACCCACTGATGAGACACATGGGAGTCCTAGTACCAGAGGAACCATGTGGAGTGTAAGGTCCAATTCGTTTGGATCCAACAGCAAGCAAAGGAAAGGAGTAAGGCCAGTACTTGTTGGTATGAACCACAAGTATTGTGCTGGTGTGTTTATACAAGGAAGGCTGTGTGTGATCTGATCATGGGCAAGGATGGACGACCTGATCCATGGATGATGGATCAAGGTGTCTGATCTGATTGATTAAAGGATGCACCAGTGGTAAGAGCAACACTAATCAGGTTCAGTGGGACATAGTTCCATGGCCGGTTAGGCATGTGTGAAGACTCATCAGTTCTGAGTCATGTGGGGTGGTTGGTTTATTGACTCAGGAACTGGTGGGCATTATTAATCCTATTCTATGATGTTCAGACATGGAGATACTGAACCATGGAGTGGCCGATTCAGAGAAATCTCTCCATGGCCTTGGTTGGGCAGGTAAGTGGATATCTGATAGTTCCGGAAGGAATTGTTGGGATCCGACTTCAAATATCTCTTAATGGGTATTTATCATGAATTATCATGGTGAAAGATTAGTTTTATCTCATTAATTTAGAGGTGGTCAGTTATGGCCATATGGGCTGTTCATGGGCGAGATCAGTATGATCGAGGCCAGTTCTGAGAAATCTGACTTGATCATTCTCTTAGTTATGAATTATCATGAATTATCATGAATTTTAATTATTTTTGGAGCATGTTTGCTTGTGGTTGGTTTTGCAGCTGAAGACTTCCCAAAGGTACTTGGTCTGTGGGGATGGTTGGTTGAATGACTAAGTACCTAGGGGGAGAGTTTATACAGGTATAAGGGAGTTAGACGAGTGGACGGGGAGCTAGGCAAAGCTACCTCGCAGCTCAATCAGCTGGAAGAGAGTTGGGAACCTCAAGTGAAGTGGTTCAGTTCAGCTAGCTGGATGAGCTAGCTAGACAGCTAAGGCAGCTGAGACAAAGAGCTATCAAGCTCCTTGGATGTGGCAAAGGTATGATCTAGCAACATTGCATAGATCTAGATAGAATGGTTAGGGGAATGGAACCTCGGTTATTGTATGACCTGAATTAGGTTCAGGATCAACCTTGGAGCTGGTAGTAGTTGTGTATACTGACCATGGCTAAGGTGATTCGATCTGACCAGTGTTAGATTGGTTTTAGAGCAATGGTTAAGTAGAGAATATTCCGCTGTGCATAAGTTGAAAGGATCTAAGCTAGGGAATGACTAAGGTAGTCTTAAGCTAAGGTCTAAGATAGACTTCGCCCTTAGGCGAAAGTACAGATAAAGATCGAAAAATTGAGTGGTTCGGTCAGGGTATGGACCGAGCGACGTGAGGCATCGACCGCGGCCTAGCCGGCCGGATTCGGGTCTTACAAGTTGGTATCAGAGCATGCTTGATTCTAGGATCGTTGGGTTGTGGTTGTTCACCCATGCATCCGGACAAGTAGATGCGGATGTGATTAATCCACCAGTTTTATTGTTGACTCAGCTGGAGGAAGTTAACAATGAAGCTGGGGTGACTGTAAGTCAGCTCAACCCTACTGAGGTTCTAGTGGGGGAGAGCTGAGCTGCAGCTGGAACAAGAGCTGGAAGGGGAAACTGAATCCTCTTGTGATGTGAACCGGGCTGATCCAAACATTTGTTGCAAACAATGAGAGGACTAACCGGTTGATTGGGCAGCTGTTTTGGCAGCTAATGATCAAGCTGGGCCAGTAGCTGAGGTGGTCTAGATTGATCCACCAGCTAGGGCAGCTTGGTTAGTGGACTACCTGAGGGTGCTGGAACACATAGCTCAGATGAGAACTAAGTATTTCGCAGGTAGTGTGGATCCTTTTGAGGCAGATGAGTGGATGTTCTGATTGGGTTGTAACTTCAGCTCAACTCACTGCTCAAAGGTAGTATGTTCCAAACCAAAATTATTTCTGGAAACTGAGACGACCATGGAACCTTATTAGGTGAGCCAAGAGGGAGCTGAGGCAAGATAGGGTATCATGCTTGTGAACGGGAAAGTTCCAAGGTGAACCGGCTTGGCCAAGATGAATTCTCCAAGGGCAAGATCCTGAAACAATAGGTTGGTTGATCTAGTTACCAGGGAAGTAACATGAACCTGAGAGTGGCTTAGGTTGAAAGAAACGTGCAGCACTCTTTGGGGGTAAGTGTTATCCTTGGTGGCCATTCAAAACAAGTGAGCATTTGCGAGGTTCAAGCTGGTTTAAGGGAGATGCTACATGGCTAGTATACGAGTGGCTTGGGATCAGATGGATCAGCTGGGACTCAGTATAAGCCAAGGTAGGATTCCTTAGATCAATTTGAATGGATTGGGTATATGATGTTAAGTGGCTTAGTATGATGGGGATTGAGGTATATTATAAACACTCTTGTAAATGGTATGGGACATTCACAGAAGTGTGACACTTTGGAGAATGGTATGGGACGTTTTCCAAATGTGTGATCAAACCGATGTCTTACTCATCTAGGTACTTAATGATCAGTGGTGTGGAAACACATGTACTTTCCGATACTGGAGCTACACATAGGTTTGTGAGTCCAGGATTGATCGGAAAGGGTTTGTTCCAGATGGGAACATGGGATTGTCTGGTTAGAGACATCCTGTTATTGATCACAGACAGGGTAATGCCTGCGGATCTGATTGTTGATCACAGACAGGGTAATGCCTGCGGATCTGATTGTAGTCCGCCTTAAGAATCACGAGGTGATCATAGGCATGGACTGGCTTGGCAAGAATCGGGCCACCTTGGACTGTCAACATGAGAGGATGCAGTTTGAGGAGTGGGTGTGGACCCCCGATCAAGTACCAAGGTATTAATCCGGCCTCTGGATGCTTAGTGTTATCAGCAGTCCGTGCAGAAAGGATGCTGGATCTAGGTTGTGAAGCTTGTATAGCCACAACCACCACTAAGGAGGTCGTAGGGGTTGGTGGCCCGGATGGGATACCGCTGGTCAGTGAGTTTGAGGATGTGTTTCGGGCGCTACAGGGCATTCCCCCTGATAGGGCTGACCTGTTCATAATAGAACTGGAACCAGGGACGGCCCCAATGTCAAAGAACCCATACTGCATGGCTCCTGCCGAGATGGCCGAGCTGAAGCCGACTAAGTCCAGTAAAGGACGAGGGTCGCAGCACAACCAAGTCGGCGATTGACCTAGGGTTGGAATAAAGTCTAGTGAGGGATGAGGGTCGCAGGACAACCAAGTCGGAGATTGACCTATGGTTGGAATGAAATGGTGGAGTCCCGGAGTGGACAGGACCGGAATGTGATCGAGTTCTTTAAAGACTTGATTGATACATCGAGTGTCTTGGAGATTGGGTAAATCTACTAAGACTCGAGTATGCAGTAAGTTCTTAAGGACTGAAGATGATCTAGTCATGGACTAGGCTCGGAGAATAATTGACTTGGTGTATACTAGGACTGTAACTTAGAAAGTTGAGTTCGGTGACACAAGTCTGTTATTGTGTGATATGTAACAGGCAAGGACCACTTGGTTCGAATTCTAGTGTGTTCCGTCCAAGTAGGGGAGACTTGTTCATACATTGATCAAAAAAGTGATCAGTGAAAATGAACAAGGGTGATGATGCAAAGAGTTCTTTTGGAACCTTTGTAATGAGACAAGAAAGCACCACTGGATTCGAGGACGAATCCATCACAAGTGGGGGAGACTTGTCATGTCCCTGATCCTGGATATGATCATTAGGATCGACCATGGTGCAAGGAGACACACCAGTCAGGTCATGTGACCTAAACACAAGGGCATTAAGGCCTGGAAGCAAGGTTAAGGGCATCAGGAAGCTAAGATATAGCTAAACCAAGAATAGAACAAGTATAAAGGAGCTGTACAAAGTGTATGGCAGCTGGGCGATGCAGTGAGCAAGCTCGACCAGCTAGGTGAAGTGTAGTGCAGCTCAGTGTAGCTCACTGAAGAGTGTGTCAGCTCCCTGAGCTGGATGAACTAGCTCAATCAGCTGGGTCAGCTGGGGATCAGCTCAACTCAGCTAGACTGAGTGTTCAAGTCTTGGGCAGTTGGGCCAGGTCCGGACAGTGGTCGGACCATGTGGACCACCCGGGTGTGCCGGTGAGCCGGTGGGCACTTGTGGTTGAACCAGGGGCTTGGGCAACCAGCCAAGGCTTCTGTGTGACATGTCTAGGAGCAGTTAGGAATGTCAAGGACGTCTGGTACTGCCATAGGCGAATGGGTGCAATCTGTACCATTGATTAAATCAATGGACAGAATTAATACCAAAAAGGTGCAATGGTTGGAAAGTAACCACCACTTCTTCTATAAAAGGAGGGCAAGTCCGTGCCTTTGCAGGCACGCCAGGGCTTCATTCTACACCCTGAAACACAAAAGAAAACAAGAGAAAAAGAGAGAGATGGTCGGATTGCACCATCCAACACCAAGGGTGGTTTGAAGGCAGCAAAAAGGCAGTTTTGTGGGCAATCAAGGGGGAAGTTATGAACGACCCTGAGATGGGTTTTCACCATTGATGAACACGTCCCAGGCTTCCTCTACATCCTTACTACACATCCAAATAGCCATGGAAGAAGGGAGATGACCGGATTTACTCTCAAAGTCCAAGAGCAGCCTTAAGGGCAGTGGTGTGTAGAAAGGCAGTTTCATGGCCACTGAAGTGAGAAGTGATGCACGACCCTTGGGTGGTGTGTGATCATGGATGAACACACCCTAGGCTTCCTCTGTGTCTTAGGGACACACGCAATTGGCCAGAAGAGAATGGAGAAGGCCGGACTCCACTCTCAAAGGCCTGAACAGCCTTGAAGGTGGATGCAATGCAGAAACGTTTCTGTTTTCATGGAAGTTCCATGGAAGGGATGATGGGTGCGACCCATGGATGGATCTTATCAATACTAGAGGTATGTGATAAGACCTGATTAAGACAAGTGCAAGAGGCACAAGGCCGGTCCTGATCAGGGAAGCATAAGATCTAGCAAGATCAAGTATGAGGTGACATGTGTTGATTACTTCTGTTTATGTTTATGTTTATGTCTGTGTTGTGTCTCTTGGGGTGGGATCAAGGCCAGGAATGGCACATCCCTTGAGGAATGTATATTGTGATGTGTCTTAGGAATCCAAGACCCTGGACAAAGGGGCGGATCATAACTGATCTAACTCATCCATGTGGGATGATGGTTAGATGATGTTCATTGGATAGTGATCAATGATGGATCATGGTTTGGTGTTGGGTTTGATCATGGTGTGAACCATGAGTCCGACCCACTGATGAGACACATGGGAGTCCTAGTACCAGAGGAACCATGTGGAGTGTAAGGTCCAATTCGTTTGGATCCAACATCAAGCAAAGGAAAGGAGTAAGGCCAGTACTTGTTGGTATGGACCACAAGTATTGTGCTGGTGTGTTTATACAAGGAAGGCTGTGTGTGATCTGATCATGGGCAAGGATGGACGACCTGATCCATGGATGATGGATCAAGGTGTCTGATCTGATTGATTAAAGGATGCACCAGTGGTAAGAGCAACACTAATCACGTTCAGTGGGACATAGTTCCATGGCCGGTTAGGCATGTGTGAAGACTCATCAGTTCTGAGTCATGTGGGGTGGTTGGTTGATTGACTCAGGAACTGGTGGGCATTATTAGTCCTATTCTATGATGTTCAGACATGGAGGTACTGAACCATGGAGTGGCCGATTCAGAGAAATCTCTCCATGGCCTTAGTTGGGCAGGTAAGTGGAGATCTGATAGTTCCGGAAGGAATTGTTAGGATCCGACTTCAAATATCTCTTAATGGGTATTTATCATGAATTATCATGGTGAAAGATTAGTTTTATCTCATTGATTTAGAGGTGGTCAGTTATGGCCATATGGGCTGTTCATGGGCGAGATCAGTATGATCGAGGTCAGTTCTGAGAAATCTGACTTGACCATTCTCTTAGTTATGAATTATCATGAATTATCATGAATTTTAATTAGTTTTTGGAGCATGTTTGCTTGTGGTTGGTTTTGTACTAGACAGCTAACGCAGCTGAGACAAAGAGCTATCAAACTCCGTGGATGTGGCAAAGGTATGATCTAGCAACATTGCATAGATCTAGATAGAATGGTCAGGGGAATGGAACCTCGGTTATTGTATGACCTGAATTAGGTTCAGGATCAACCTTGGAGCTGGTAGTAGTTGTGTATACTGACCATGGCTAAGGTGATTCGATCTGACCAGTGTTAGATTGGTTTTAGAGCAATGGTTAAGTAGAGAATATTGTTGGGGTCAAAATCGGTCAAGACTAAATCGATGTCCGAAAGTCTCGGAAAAACATGAAAGATGTTAGAGCAACCTCGAGAGACTAATTGTTAATCGAGAAACCTTGAAAAAATATTAAGTTCGAGATTAATCATCTCGAAATCAACGGCTAGAAACGTTTTCTACACGAGGAAAAACCTACGGAGAACTAAAAAGAACGCAAAAACACGCAATAGCCGAAGGAACCGAGCAGCCGACTCCGGTCGCGGCCGTGGCCGCCGGGCGGCTAGCCCCCGTGCTGGCCGTAGCCGCCGCCGGCTAGCGCCCGTGCTGGCCGTTGCCGCCGGGCGGCTAGCCCCCGTGCTGGATGTGGTCGCCGGGCGGCTAGCCCCCGTGCTGGCCGTGGCCGCCGGGCGGCTAGCCCCGTGCTGGCCGTGGCCGCCGGCGGCTAGGGCCCGTGCTGGCCGTGGCCGCCGGGCGGCTAGCCCCCGTGCTGGCTGTAGCCGCCGGCGGCTAGCGCCCGTGCTGGCCGTGGCCGCCGGGCGGCTAGCTCTCGTGCTGGCCGTGGCCGCCGGCGGCTAGCGCCCGTGCTGGCCGTAGCCGGCGGCGGCTAGCGCCCGTGCTGGCCGTGGCCGTCGGGCGGCTAGCCCCCGTGCTGGCCGTAGCCGCCGGCGTCTAGCGCCCGTGCCGGCCGTGGTCGCCGGGCGGCTAGCCCCGTGCTGACTCGGGTCGTCGGGCGGCTAGTCTTCGTGCGTAAGTTCTAGGCCCCTGGGTCGCCAGAAATCCGTGTTTTGCGACTTTCCGAGATCCCGCAAAGAAAACTCCTTTTCCTGCTCCAAGATTTCGGAGAACCCGTAAGACGTCAACGGACATAAAGACTTCGTATAAAACGGTGATGGTTATCTTAAAACTCCATTCGCCTCAGCAATGGATCGAAGATCTTTCGAAAGACTCGACATCCAAGTAGGAGCATTCTTTCAAAGAAATCGTAGAAAACAGTGGAAGTCCGGAAGACGGCCCCAAAGGGACCAAACCCGATCGGACGGCCCATTTACGATTTTCTAAAAGATAGATACGACGGTTTACAATTATCTTCACATAACAAGATAAATGTTAAACTTCCGAAAGGATAAATGTCAAATTTCCGAAAGGATAAATGTCAACTTTCCCGATAAACACGAAGGCCGACGAAAATGGAAAAAGCCCAGCTCGCGGCAGACTCAGCCCATCAAGAATAGACCGTCATATGGGAGTATATAAGCAAGGCTAGGAGCAGAGGAAGGGGATCCGAAATCAGAAGGAAGAAACCACTTTTAGAGCAACTTAGAACTTAGGCTTTTATTTCCTTTTTAGCGAGCTGCGACTCAACTAGGTTAGATCTAGGTTTTGAGACTAGTGACGATCGACAGCTCTTGCGGCCGAGATCTCGACCTGTTGTTCAAACGCTCTCCGCGAATTCGGAAATAAGATTCTTTCTTTTGCTCTCTTTATTTTACGCATTTATTCCCAAACTAAACTCGTATTAACTTCGTCGTGCGTGGCCCAGCAGATAGCCGGGATCCTCGGGGAAAACTAGGTCAACTTAGTTTTCCTACGTTTAAACTTGACTAAAATCGACAGTGCGAATTTCGGTTTCGACAAATATTCCGCTGTGCATAAGTTGAAAGGATCTAAGCTAGGGAATGACTAAGGTAGTCTTAAGCTAAGGTCTAAGATAGACTTCGCCCTTAGGCGAAAGTACAGATAAAGATCGAAAAATTGAGTGGTTCGGTCAGGGTATGGACCGAGCGACGTGAGGCATCGACCGCGGCCTAGCCGGCCGGATTCGGGTCTTACAGCATTGATTTAATGCTATGATAGAGTTGGACATCCAAATTAACCACTTTTAGTAGCAGTTTGTGAATTCGTGCTACCGTGATGTGCTACCAATACTCATATTTCTTGTAGTGACGGGAAGATGGTACTCGACTACTACGGTCGCTTATCCAAACTTTGGGAGGAGCTACAAAGTTTTCAACCAAGTCAATATTGTACTTGTGATGCAGCTTCGATTCTCGAAAAGGAAAAAGAAGATGCAAAGGTTCACAAGTTCTTGTTCGGGCTTGATAACTCTCTGTTCTCCTCCATTAGATCACAGATCATTGATGAAGAGCCTCTTCCGGACTTGAATACAGTCTACTCGCGCGTCGTTAGAGCAGAACAGCACCTTCAAACCATGCGCACCACTGAGCAGAGTCAAGACATCGTTGGCTTCTCTGTCAAAGTGGATTCATCTTCCCACTCTACTCCATCTTCAACGATTACTGCTAATAATACCTTTCGGATTCGTGACCCCAATCGATCTTGCACTCACTGCAAACGCACCGGTCATGAAGCTTCGGAATGTTTTCTCCTACACGGTTACCCTGACTCGTTCAACGAACAACATCAGCGATCTGGGCAATCCTCTAATCAACGAGGTCGTGGAGGTAGTGGTCACGATCGTGGCAGAGGTCGAGCCAATGCTTCTCGTTCTAAATCAACCTCAAACTCTGCAACTACAATACCATCCGATCAAATCTTGGCTCTAATTACTCTCCTATAGAACCAACAGTCTCAACTCTCTACAGATCGAGTAACTGGTAAAACCTCTCTTACTGATGTTATCATTGATACATGAGCCTCTCACCACATGACGGGTGATCTATCTTTACTACATGATGTTCGTGATATCCTTCTGTCATCTGTAACGTTCCCAAACGGCCAGGCTTCCCGTGCAACAAAGATGGGAACACTACGATTAAGCTCTACCTATTATCTACTTGATGTTCTTTACGTTCCTGACTTCAACTGCACACTTATCTCTGTTTCCAAACTCCTCAAACAAACCGGTTGTATAGCCACATTCACTGATACACTTTGTGTTTTGCAGGACCGTTTTACGAGGACGCTGATTGGAGCCGGTGAGGAGCGAGAGGGTGTGAATTATTTTTTCGGGTGTTACGGTGGCTCGTGCTAACAAGACTGGACGAAATAAAGCCAATGCTTCTTCCGATTTGTGGCATCAACGACTGGGACACCCTTCAAATAAAGTGTTATCTTCTTTAGACAGTTTTAAGTTTGATTTTGGGCACACACATTCGTGTGATGTATGTTTTCGCGCTAAACAAACGCGTGAGGTTTTTCATGAGAGTTTTAATAAAGCACTTGCACCTTTTGATTTAGTTCATTGCGATGTATGAGGTCCGTATCGAACTCCATCGTCTTCTGGAGCAGTTTACTTCTTAACCATAGTCGATGATTTTTCATACACTTGATGCTAGAAAAATCTGAGGTTGCTACATTACTTAAGAACTTTTGCGCCATGAGTACTAGACAGTTTGGTCGATCCGTACGAACCTTCCGTACTGATAACGGAACAGAATTCATGGCTTTGAAATCCTATTTTCGACAACAAGGAATCTTACACCAAACTTCTTGTGTGGACACCCCTCAACAGAATGGCCGTGTTGAACGCAAGCACAGGCATATCCTGAACGTTGCTCGTGCTTGCTTATTCCAAGCTGGCCTCCCGACGAGTTTTTGGGGCAAGAGCATCCTCACTGCTGCTCACTTAATAAACAGAACTCCCACACGAGTTCTTGATGGGAAATCCCCTTATGAAGTTCTCTATGGCTCACCCCCTTCCTATGCGATGCTCAAAGTGTTTGGTTGCTTATGCTACACTCATCGTCGTCATCGTGATAAAGACAAGTTCGGTGACCGCATCCGCAAGTGTTTGTTTGTCAGCTATCCCTACAGCAAGAAAGCTTGGAATGTATATGATCTTGAAACTAATGAATTCTTTACTAGCAGAGACGTCATCTTTCAGGAAGATGTGTTCCCTGGTCTTCCTCGCGACTCACCTAACCAATATACTACTAAACCTTGAACCTTTCTATGATGACCCTATACTACCTACTCAGTCACTGGTCCCTTCTCCAACTTCGCTTCTTCCCCCACCTATTACTAACAACTCTCCTACGCCTAGTGACACCTCTGCTCCGGTTGATACTACCATTCCCACAGTAGCCACAGAATTAGCATTCTCTCCTACTACCTCTCTTCCTTCTACCTCTATATTACCTAGTGAGTTACCTACACCATCCTCTCCTGCAACCTCCATCGCACCTACTACTCCTGTTCTTCCTTCTTCTCCGACTACACTTGCTGACCCAGAGCCCCACGAACCTGTCTCTCCAGGTCTCCATGAACTCTTAGGTCGCGGACATCGTGAACGACAACCTTCTGTGTTACTTAAGAACTACGTCACCTACTCTGCAACCAAAAATTATACACCTCTCTCTGCTACTTCCAACTCTACTCAGTGCGCCTCGTCCACGGTTCCAGGTAAAACTCCCTACCCTATTGCCAATTACATATCTGATTCTACTTACTCTCCAAGCCACAAAGCTTTCTTAGCAGCTATTACATCAGATTTTGAACCATCATCCTACAAGGAAGCTGTTCGAGATAAACTATGGCGAGACTCTATGACTGATGAACATGATGCGCATGTTCTCAATGGCACTTGGGAGGTGACAAAACTTCCACCTGGAAAGAAACTTATCTCGTGTCAATGGCTATACAAATATAAGTATGATGCTGCTGGTAAGCGCACAAGACGTAAGTCCCGACTGGTGGCGTGTGGTAATCGACAGAGAGAGGGCATTGATTACAAGGACACTTTCGCGCCAGTCACTAAACAAGCATCAGTTCGTCTACTACTTGAGCTATCTGCAATCCATAACTGGGAAGTTGACCAAATGGATGTCCATAACGCCTTTCTACACGGTGACTTGGAAGAGGAGGTTTACATGCGACTACCTCAGGGTTTTGAACATCCTGATCCTACGATGGTTGCTCGTCTCAGAAAATCTATTTATGGCCTTAAAAGGCCCCTCGTTGCTGGTTCTCTAAACTCAGCAAAGCCTTGAAAGCATATGGTTTTCTTCAAAGTCGGGCAGACTACTCTCACTTCTCTTACACCCGTGGTTCTGTTTTGATTCATATTCTCACCTATGTTGACGACTTTATACTTGCCAGCAATGATCTCTCTACACTCCAGAAGTTCAAGAACTACTTAGGGCAATGCTTTCATATGAAAGATCTTGGCAAGCTCAAATATTTCCTAGGCATTGAAGTTGCTCGTAGTAAAGAAGGCATCTTCTTGTCTCAACCCAAGTACTCGCTCGACATCATTGCAGAGACTTGATTATTAGGCGCCAAACCGTCCTCCATCCCCATCGAGCCTAATCACAAGCTTGCGCTTGATGACAGCCCTCTACTTCTTGAGCCACAGTCGTATAGACACCTGGTAGGACGCCTTATCTACCTTACTTTCACGAGACCGGAGCTTTCCTATGCAATACATATACTCACTCAGTTCATGAAAGCTCCTCGGCAATGTCACTTTGATGCTGCACTTCGGGTTGTGCGATATCTCAAAGGGGCTCCGTCTCAAGGAATCCTTCTTCGGTCAGATGCCAAACTTCAAATCAATGCGTTCTGCGACTCTGATTGGCAGGCTTGTCCTCTTACTCGGCGAAGTCTAAGTGCTTATGTAGTACTTCTTGGCAATTCTCCTATATCCTGGAAAACAAAGAAACAGAACACGGTGTCAATCTCCTCTGCTGAAACTGAGTATCGCTCCATGGCATATGCTCTTCGCAAACTCAAGTGGCTTAAGCAGCTTCTACGCGCGTTTGGTGTGTCTCATCCTCAACCAATTAAGCTCTTCTGTGACAGCAAATCCGCCATCTACATTGCTGCTAAACCTGTATTTCACGAGCGTAGTAAACATATTGAGAGTGATTGTCATCAAGTGCGTGATGCTGTCCAATCTAAACTCATTTCTACTGAACATATACGGACCTCCGAGCAGCCGGCTGATCTTCTCACTAAGGCTTTACTACCTTCTACATTTCGTTACTTGCTGTTCAAGCTGGGGATTCAAGATATTTCATCTCCAATTTGAGGGGATATAGAGATAATTATGTGTAATATTTTAAGATAATGACCAAGGTCATATGTAGTTATCTATCTCTTTATTCTACGTCAATTAGGTCATTGTACGTTGTATATATACTCTTCCTTATGAATGAATACAAACACGCTTTACAATCATATCAAACTATCACAAATTTGAGAAGTTAGCATATATAATACTAAGCATTCCAGAAAAGCATAGCTAATATGAAATATTATTTTCAATTACGATGAATTCCATGTGTTAAACAGTTTGTTAAATTACTTTATTACAATACTCTGGGTGAAAGTACTGTTGCATGTTACGCAGATACACAATATATATCAATAATATAATTCATAAATATAAAATGTAATACAAAATATTAGTTTTAAGAATAAATAAGAACTATTCATAAAAACATAATTAAACATAATTATTTTATACAGCAACTTAAAAACATAATTAGTTTTAACCTCATAAATCTAATTGTCTTCATTTATTTGACAGAGCCCCAAAAAATACAAACCATATAGTATAAATTATTCTAACATAACTAGAAACACATAAATATAATAGTAATAGATTGTACATCCATAATTTCGTTAGGTTAAATAGTATGCTTCACATATTCTGATGTAAGAAATATTTAATAGTAATCCACAATCATTACTAAAATTAAATACATAATATATACGGAAAAATGCAAAACTTAGTTAGAAACCCATAACATTTTGTTCCTACAATTTCTTTAATACTCAATTAATACATAATTATAAGCAAACAGAAGTTAAATATACAAAAGTAATGTTCCATACTTGGTTTATTTAGTCTTTCGATACAATAACATGTAAAAATTTAACTAATATGTATATTTTTATATAATAAAAATGATATTAAATTTAAACTATAATTATTTTTTAATTTCCATCATGTCTGTAGGACGGACCGACCCTAATTTATTATAATAGGAAAAAATCATAATTTTGTGGGCTTTCGTCCAAGCCTTTCTTTTTATGTTCGCGGTTGCCATTGTGAGCTTCTTACAATTTCATCATATAATCAATTAGGGTTTTTCGTTTTGATGAGCTCCAATTAGGTCAATCGACAATGGAGGTTCTAGAATGTTGTGTGTGACACATCTTCATGAGGGATGATATACCATGGATTTCAACCATTTTCTACCATGGTATAATGATATTTTTAATGTATATATAATATGTTTTCTAGCCTATTAGATATGTTTTCAGATTCATGAGTGTTTCATGATAAAGTGATGCTTTTGGAGCATTTTGGAGCACAAGAGATAATACACCCGAGTTGACCAATCAAGACCATGTCGGAGGTCAACATTCAAAGATGAATCGATCGATACTCACCTAGAGTTGTCGATCGATGTAGCTGTGAAGACCCGCGTACTTGAAGATTATAATCGATCGATACATCTCAAGTGTTGTCGAACGATAGCGAGGACGAAATGGTTCAGCCGACTACTTGACCAAGGCTTCACCAAATTACGAGATTGCCCCTGGCGAGTTTTTAACCTAATAGAAATGCTTAAGTACCCTGCCAAAGTGTTTTGACGGCAAGCGAAGAGGTGTGAAAGAGATAGCTAAAGTTTTACAGTTTTTAGTTTTGTTCTAAGTTCTGAGAGATTGGAGAGAGATCATTGAGAGATTTGTGACTGAACTCCATTTGTTTTCTATTCTCTTTCTAATTCAATTTCTGTACATATCTTGTGTTATAAATTGTTTAGTCATGTCTGAGTAGTCTACTTGTTAGATCTAGGATTTAGCCCCCAAACTATATTTGCTAAGTTGTGATATTCATCAAATGGATTGTACTCTATGCTTGTTCTAGAATAGCTAACTAGAACATAGATCACTAGGACGTTTTAGATCTTTAATTATCTGTTTGAACTAACTTGTCTCCCGTTGAGAAGAGCGAGAGCCCTCCTTGAGACTTAGTGTTCATTATTGGCTCGCGTAGGCATAACTAGAAGCCGTCGATCGATATCCTGACTGTACAATCAATCCGCATTGCGAAAGATGTATCGCTCGATATCCCCATAGGATTAGCGATCGACTCTTTCTCTGTTCAACAGACGACAGTTGGTATCAGAGATCTAGTTAGTTAACCAGTGACACATCACTGATTGTTAAGCGGCTGAGTTCTATAATATCATGCAAACAACTTGTTAGGCATCTATAGACATTACAACACCTGAATAAAAGCCTGATGTCTAACACTCTTCTTTATCTTATAAACAACTTATCACATTGTTAGTAGAGCAACTGTCTTACTTAATTAGGATTGTTATTTTACATTTTCATCATAAAAACCAAATTTCACATAGGATTGATTAATTGATTAGATTTAATTGGTTCCCTAGCTCCTCGTGATTCGATCCCTAAGTACTACAACTAAACCTCTTATTTGAGAGAGTAAGTCACTCTTTAAGATAATTTGAGTGGTATCAAATTTGGCGCCGTTGTCAGGGAGCTTTGATCGCCATTAGATTTAATTTTATCAATTTTAGGTTTTCTTTTTTTTTACCCCCTTTCTAATCAATTTTTTTTTCTTGTCTTTTCAGGTACATGTCCAGCAGTACCAGAAGCAATAAGGAAAATCAACTACTATTCTCAGAGGATCCTGCACACTTGGAACGTTCAATCCGCAAAGACCTACGCTCTGCATCGATCGACAGAACCGTCACACCGTCGACTGATATTCACATTCAACCGTCGACCGATACTCAGACACCACCGTCGACCGATACACTTCACTGCTCTACATCGCTCGACACTACACACTACATCGATCGATCCTAATCCGCGAGGCATGGTTGCGATTGTTATTCTCACGCAGGGCGAGAATGGAAACCTGTATGACCAGGATGGTCATCTGCGTAATGCAACAGGTCAGAAGCTAGATGCATAGGGAAATGTAATCCCTGAGCCAAAAGCTTAGGCTACAGAAGCAGCTCAAACACGATCGTTGGCAGACTACAATCGTCCTGATGAGTACTACACAACCAGATCAGCTATTCGACTTCCAGAGATTCAGAAGCCGAACTTCGAGCTCAAGCCTCAGTACTACTCACTCGTGTCACAGATACCCTACGCTGGGTTACCACACGAGCATCCTATGGACCATCTAGAGAGGTTCGAGGATCTTATAGATGTTATTCGCATGGATGGAGTCTCTGAGTACTACCTACTTTGCAAGCTTTTCAAATACTCACTCATTGGAGAAGCTTTACAATGGCTTAAGCAGCTACCTACAGGATCACTGTCATCCTGGGCCGACATCAAAAATGCCTTCATGCGTAATTTCTTTGATGAGGCACGCACTAAAGACTTAAGGAGCAAAATCGCCACTTTCGCGCTGAAGTCGGGTGAGACTTTTAAAGACGCGTGGATCAGATTTAAGTTTTTTCAGCGAGACTGTCCACACCATGGATTCAATGAAGTGCAGTTGCTAAGCACTTTTTACGGAGGTATTGCCTTGAGGTATCAGATGGCTCTTGATACAGCAATTGAAGAGAACTTCAACACCAGGAATCCAATATAGGCTGTGAGACTTATTGAGAACCTAGCTAATAGCAGCAGCACCAAGAACACTGACTCTGATAAGAAGAAGTCTGTTGCAGCCATTGGGGAGGAACAGATGAGTGAAGTCAGAGCTAAGTTAGAAGCTATTCATGAGCTTCTGAGGAAGCAAGTCTGCTCAGGTGAGGAAGGAGAAACTAAAGATGATAATACAGAAGAAGATGTGAACTACATTGGAAGTACTGGATTTCAGAGGTTTGGAAACCAGAATGGCAACATGAACTTTTTTGGCAATGGTCATAAGAGTAATTACAACCAGAGTTCACAGTATCAGAAACCCTTCAACAGCAACAACAAAAAAAATTATGGGAATTCATCTTACCAGTACCCACCACCACCCACCCAGGAGAGTAAGATTGAAGCCATGATTGACGGAGTTCTTGAAGGACAGCAAAAGCTTACAGTGGACTTCAATGGAAAGATTGACTCTGTCTACAACAATCTGAACACAAGGATATATACCATTTGTACTCAGGTATGGAAGCTTGAGATGAAAATTGTTCAGACTGAAGACTCTATCAAGAGAACTGGAGAATCTAAGGAAATAGGAGAAGGAAGCATGAAACACCACGTCATCATAGATAACGATTTCTGGCAAATGGTGAAGCAAGAAAAGCTCCAAGAGGGAGACTTCGAAGTGGAAAGCTCACTAAGTTTTGGTGGATCGCAATGGTGTCGATCGACACCAGATTGTTCAAATCGATCGACACGATCGATTTCATTTCCAGATACGACTGCGGATTGCAACGCAGTAAGGATTTTGACACATGCTGAATTCACGGCTTCGCATCCACACCCACCCACCGTTACCTACGAAAACATCGATCGACAAGACGAACAACCCATCGATCGACATAGTGATGAGACATGCATCGATCGACCCTTTTTCCATCTATCGATCGACACGCACCTCTCACATACCGAGTGCAGTTACCATCAATTGACATCAACCGAATCAATGCACTCCGACCACCACCTAAACCATCAGCTGACCCTGCAGAGACTAGTAGTAACCCTTCAGACACTACACCAGAATCAGAGGGAACTGAAGGAAGAAGGTTAAGGAAGAGGAAGGAGAAAATTCCTAAGAACCTTAAGAGGGAAGCTAATGAGAAGGAGATGGATGGTTTTACTAAGAGAGTTCTTAGAATCACACTGGAAAAACCCTTTGAGGAGGTTTACTTCACAAGCAGATTGTGGATGTTCTTCAGAGAAACAAGGGAGACTGAGAATGACATTAGAAGAATGTTTAACACAGTCAGAGAAAACATGAGGCAGAGGATCACATTGAAGAAGAAGAGTGATCGTGGGAAATTTGCAATACCATATATGGCAAAAGGTATTGAGTTTCCTCATTCACTATGCGACACTGGTTCTTCAGTCAGTATCTTACCAAAGATTATGGCAGACCAGTTGGGTCTGAAAGTAGAGCCTTCACAAGAAATCTTCACATTTGTGGATTACACTCAGAAGAATTCTGGAGGCTTGATGAGAGACCTAGAAGTACAGATTGGTAATGCCAAAATCAAAAGCCAAAAATCGTGGAGCAAGAAGATGATTTTGGTATCATTGCAGTTTGTCATTGTGAAGTAGAGTACGAAACAGAGTACTCGGGATCGATCGACGGCCTCACCACATCGACACCAATCTTGTCAAATCGATCGACAGAGACACACCAGATAATGATCCTGCTTTACCAGATCATTGTTATCCGAATTTGGCTTTCCAACCCAACATCAAACAAGATGATTACTCAGTAAGGAGTTGGGCATACAGCGGATATTTTGCAGTAGATACATCTATATATTCCCACAATGGAGATCACACAAAGGAATATGATGAATATTTTTGGGAAGAAAGAGCTTAGGAATACTACATGGAGAATGATAGGTTTACAAATCGTTTCCCAAGAACAACTTGCTCAAGATCGATCGACATCCACTGCCCATCATCGATCGATTATCTACCTCATCCAGCTAAACGACCACGTCCATCGATCAACATCGCAAGTATCACATCGATCGATATTAAGTCAGCCGACTTAAGGAAAAATATCGGAATTTCACCGATTAGGGCAACAGATAGGTATATAATGTTGTCAACACCCACCACAAAATTTCAAACAGCAACACACATACCCTGCAGCCTCCAGCAACTGAAAACATCAACATGGAGACCTGCAACAACAAAAGCAATCGATCTAACCATGCAGTCAAACGATCATCATCGATCGCCATCACTACTGCACCATCAATCGATTCTCTAACCTTACCTCAATCTCGTTTTCAAACTTCTAGAGATATCAGGAATGTTTCGCTAACACCTTATGAATTTGGTATTTACAGGGATATAGATGGCTTTGCAAGAGCTATGGATGGAAGGATTCTACACATATCCAGAGAGGACATAGCAGACATCCTTCAAGTTGCCAATGGACCAGATAACCTGTTCACTCAGCAACGTGGCCATCCAGATAACCTAGCCCACGTCCCAGACAACCATCACGTTACCAAGACAGTGGATACAGTTCCTCCATGTTTTTATCCAAACAGAAACTCGCCATCGATAGATATCGTTTCATCACCATCGATCGACATCAAGTCGAACAAATCGATCGACGACGCAACAGCCGGATCGATCGACAAACGTATTGAGTTTGGACGACGTGCCTATGATACCAATGGATCCCGAAATTTCAGATGGGAAGAGAGTGACGAATTTGGTGTCTACAGAGATGAATTTGGACATGCTAGGGGAGTTGATGGTGATATCATCCCTGTCACTAGGCATGGGCATTCGGGGTCCCAATCGGGTTTCGGTTTTATCCAATCGGGTTTCGGTTGTTCGGGTTTATCAAAATCAGCCCCATTCGGATTATTTAAAAATTTGGTTAGGGACCGGTTCGGGTTCTATCGGGTTCGGGTCGGGGTTAGTAAATCTTCTAAGAACCGGTACAACCCAATGTATTCGGGTTTGGGTCCCAATCGGGTCTTCGGTTTAAAAATATCTAATTTTTACCTACTTTGTAACCAAAACATAAGAAAATTCAGTTCTTCGGGTTTGAGATACCTAATTTGTAATTTTTTGTAACCAAAACATAAGTAAAATCGATTTAAAAATAAAAAATGAATATCAACCGTGATCATTCAAAATCAAACAAAAAGGAAACATATTTATTGATAAAAAGAAAACCAAATAAACGAAAGCAGAAAACGAAAACCAAGTTCTCATGAAATGATAAATATTTTTTAGTGAAAACAAAATCTAAATCTAAATATTTGAAGATCCAATAGCCACATTTAACCATCAATCTTCATGTAATAGTACCACCAACCTTCATGTAATAGATAAGTATTTTAAATATTCAATATATATTAATGTATTTTGAATACATATTAGGAATTGAGATCATATTTGGTACAAGATATTTTTGGGGTTTTAAATGTTTCGGGTTCTATCGGATATCCATTTAGATTCGGGTTCGGTTCAGATAATACCCATAACTCGTAATACCATAAAACAAGATCCATTCGGTTTTTATGTCGGGTTCAGATCGGTTCGGATTCATTTTTATTTGATCGGATTCGGTTCGGATTTTCAGGTTCGGTTTATTTGCCCAGCCCTACCTGTCACCAAAGAGCACATGAGGAAAATCCTGGATAGAACATCTCTATTTCAGAGGAGTTGCTTACGCCTTCCAGAACATGCACGCCCTTACTATGCATACAAACCAGCACCAGTACCCTATAGCAAAGAGGAAATAGATGATACGGTGACTGATATTTGGGGAGTTCAGGAAAATCTGGAAGAAGATATCCGCAGATTGGTGGACGATACCTATCAGCCATTGGATCACAGCTATGATGCTCTCACAGTGATATGGTAGTGCTAAGGATGGAGATTGAGAGCATTAGGAACATGCTTGAGAAGGAAGCTACGCCACTAGCATCGATCGATACAGTACCTACACCATCGATCGATATCGGCCAGACGACATCCAACATCCAACCAGAATGTTCATCACCTAAAATAGATGAATGGGAGATAGCCTACATCAACACACGGATTGAAGACGTCTACAGCCCTCTCAACAACAACGTCGAATGGTTAAGCAAAAGGATTGATCTTCTACAGCAGGATTTGGAAACAATTCGCGAGAAAGGTCAACCTCAGAATCACAACATGACATCGATCGACACACATACATCCCGATCGATCGACATCGAACAACTACCAGCGCAGACTACATACACTGCAACAGAAGTTGATCAAATCAAACAAGAGCTATACGCAGCTATGGATACTATGGAGGAGAGGTTCAACAAGCGATGTGATGACATTGACGATCCTCTCAACGACAGAGTGACCAACCTATGCTTGGCCACTGGTCTACTGAAGAACGAAGTACTCGCTATTCAGAGAATTCTTGAGTATCAATGTCAGCATTCAGCATCGATCGACGCAGCTAACACTGGATCGACCGACAGAGCTCACAGAGAAACGACCGATGCACATATTGTAGCATCGATCGACACCGAGTCTTTGACATACCGAGATCAGTTGATTCATGAAACTATCGACACCTTGCAGCAGGAACTGAAGGAGTTATCAGAATACGCCTACAACACCATCTACAGGAATGAAGGCAACATTGAATTACTTGACAAACGACTGCAGAACATCACAGATGTCACCATCAAGATGGATGAGAAACAGCTCAGAAGCTTCATTTCCACATGGTTCAATAGGAGAAGACACGAAGTTGATACTTGTTGTCCAACAAGTAGAAGTTTCTGCACCAACTAGCTCACACCACCAAAGTCAAGCTAAATGACTATAACAAAGCATTGAGTATGAGGCAACCCACTATTAGGTTTTATTTAAAAGTTTTCTACATTTTTACTATTTATTTTCACATTGGTTTTTGCAGATTTTTAGATCCAAATAGAAAGATGATCCCATCGACCGACACAACAAAGTCGCATCGCTCGACACGACAATACCATCACTAACGATCGACGTATTTCTATACGTATCGATCGACGCCATCGCGGTCAGGTTTAGTCGTTCTTACTTGTTAAATTGAGTACTTATGATTTATGTCTTAACTTCACTCCGGCTGTGTTACACTGGGACAGTGTAATTTAAGTCTGGGGAGAGGTTTACTGATATGTGTTTTTATTTTTATTTTTACTTTAAAAAAAAATCAAATTTTTTTTCACATAAGTACCAAAATAGGGACATTGATCTTGATTTATATTTGATTATCTAACCACTCTCTAGCACCATTCTAGATTTACTGATTACAGATAGTACTAAAGATGCTAAAGTGGATCAACATGTCACCTATACACACTTGCCTAGATTGTTTGAAGGATTCAAATCTGACCTCCAACACTAATACTGACTTTAATTGCTTTTCTTGGGGCTTGGTATACACTGGATCGGAATCCTCCTGCAAGTTTGGAAGGTAAAAAGTTTGTGTGTTTCTGGTTCCCTTCCTTCTCTCTCTTCGGCATCTCAAAGATCTAAGTTTAAGTTATAAAAGATTGATATGAATTCTTGGGAGGCAGAGGGGTAAGAGTGTCTCCTGTGATCCCATTATTCTAAATTTCAGGGATGATCACACATTGTAGAAGCGAGGGATAGGTACATTACCTATGACCCCACTATTCACCTATGACCCCACTATTCACCTACACTTTGCCAAAAATGTATGAGTTACAAATGCAATGTCAATGAGATAGACTAGATGATCTGTGTTGGCATCGAAATCTGTTGAAATTAAAACTAATAAGAGATTCAGAGAAGAGAGATGAGGGGAGAAAGAGATCAGAGAAGACTACATGTGTGTTCAGAAACTTGTTTGAGTTGAATCCATGTGTCCTTTGATCGATACTCCCAAGATAAAGCCTGCACTTTTATTTTATGTTAAGAAATGAGGTTAGTAGAGAGGAATGCCAGATAAGATTTTCTAAGTTATGAACTAGATGAATTTGGTTACTAAGCTAGGATATTGCATAATGAACTTCTGTGATTAGGATGTTTAGATATGAATTGCAAACCCATAGAGTGATGATTTCAATGTTTTGAATCCTTGAGTCCCTACTATTTTCAAACCTTTTCCAGAGACTATTGAGTTTTGCTTGAGGACAAGCAAAAGAGTAAGTCTGGGGAAGTTGATATACCATGGATTTCACCCATTTTCTACCATGGTATAATGATATTTTTAATATATATATATAATATGTTTTCTAGCTTATTTGGTATGTTTTCAGGTTCATGAGTGTTTCATGATAAAGTGATGATTTTGGAGCATTTTGGAGCACAAGAGATAATACACCCGAGTTGACCAATCAAGACCAAGTGGATGTCAACATTCAAAGACGAATCGATCGATACTCATCTAGAGTTGTCGATCGATGTAGCTGTGAAGACCCGCGTACTGGATCGATACATCTCAAGTGTTGTCGATCGATAGCGATGACGAAATAGTTCAGTCGACTAATTGACCAAGGCTTCACCAAATTACGAGATTGTCTGACGAGTTTTTAACCTAATAGAAATGCTTAAATATCATGCCTAAGTGTTTTGATGGCAAGCGGAGAGGTGTGAAAGAGATAGCTAGAGTTTTACAGTTTTCAGTTTTGCTCTCAGTTCTGAGAGATTGGAGAGAGATCATTGAGAGATTTGTGATTGAACTCCATTTTTTTTCTATTCTCTTTCTAATGCAATTTATTTGCCTATCTTGTGTTATGAATTGCTTAGTCATGTCTGAGTAGTCTACTTGTTAGATCTAGGGTTTAATTAGGTTAGAGGGATTAGCCCCAAACTATATCTGCTAAGTTGTAATATTCATCAAATGAATTGTACTCTATGCTTGTTCTAGAATAGCTAACTAGAACATAGATCACTAGGACGTTTTTAGATCTTGAATTATATGTTTGAACTAACTTGTCTTCTGTTGAGAAGAACGAGAGCCCTCCTTGAGACTTAGTGTTCATTATCGGCTCGCGCCTAGGCATAGCTAGATCCGTCGATCGATATCCCGACTGAACAATCGATCGGCTGCGAAAGGTGTATCGCTCGATATCCCCACAGGATTATCGATCGACTCTTTCTCTGGTCAATAGAGGACAGTTGAGATCATAGATCTAGTTAGTTAACCAGTGAGACATCACTGATTGTTAAGCGGCTGAGTTCTATAATATCATGCAAACAACTTGTTAGGCATCTATAGACATTATAATCTCCAACACCTGAATAAAAGTCCTATGTCTATCACATTTTGTTTTATAAACAACGTATCATATTGTTAATAGAGCAACTGTCTTACTCAATTAGGATTGTTATTTTACATTTCCATCATAAAAATCAAACTTCACCTAGAATTGATTAATTGATTAGATTTAATTGGTTTCCTAACTTCTCGTGATTTGATCCCTAAGTATTACAATTAAACCTCTTATTTAAAAGAATAAGTTACTCTTTAGGGTAATTTGAGTGGTATCAAAAGATCTCTGGGTGGAGCAGGGGCGGACGTACACTTGCGTCAACGGGGTCACGTGCCCCCAATTAATTTTTTGTTTCCTTTAACCAATTCTTTGATAAATGACTCAAATCGTATGATAGTGCCCCCAACTAATCGAATTTATATGATACTGCCCCCAGCTATATATCTTCCTAGATCCGCCACTGGGGTGGAGCCCCGTTCGTGTCGTTCAGTCTGCAATTTTTCTCCTCGAACTGTTACGGAAGCATTGATTCAATGTCACTGACGACCTTAACTCTTTAGACCCAGTGCAACCACGATTATTCATTCAATGCATCTACCTCTCTTCAGTGGATCTCCAGCTATAAAAAGGTAAGCTTTTATCCAGTAAAAATCATCCTCACAACTCCTAAGAACACTAGAAAATTCTTTTTCAGTAGAATGGTGAACTCACAGAGTGCGTTTATATACAGAATTTCACAAGCCTTTTATATATATAGATTTTGAGAGAGTGTGTTTGTTGTGTTGTCAAAATCTGGGAATTATCTTATACTAATTGATAGAATGCTTTTCTATAGGGAAGAGATGATGAAATCCATCTTAGAGCTCGCAAATTCTTGATCTTATTCTTTCTGATTGCTCATGTTAAACTGTAAGTGCAAAGATGACACCACAATTAAGTAATGCAGAAGGTAAATCAAGAGAGACAAAATACACAAGCACACCCAATAACTTTATTAGAAATCGCCTTGTAAACCCTATTACAAGTTCTGCTTAATCAGCCTCGCTAGCCTGTTAACACCCTAACAGCTGCTACTGAACAATTCCTAAGCTACCCGCTTATGTCTCTCCACCGTCAAGTACTTCAGCCCCTGCTTCAGCACGACCCAGAACACTTCCAAGCGCTTCTCTCTCTCTATAAGATCAGCCTCTGTGTCTCTGTCTCTCTACAGACGACCACATAGCTATCTTATACTAACTCCACGTTCCCGAAACCCTAGTCTCCAAGGAACCACAATATGGACATCTTCCATATCAATAAGTGCAACTTTCCTTTTCTTGGAATGCACTTATTCTTCTTCCTTTAAGTCATAAACTTGCTCCTCAAGTTTATTCTTTTTTGCCTTTTCTCCAAGATACTCTCTTGCTCTCCAAGTCTGCACGACTCCAGCTCAGCATCTCGACTCCACATGGTCTTCACCACTCACTACGACGTCTGCTTCAGCAACTACGTCAGCGACTACTTCAGGGCGGACATCTTTACATCAACAATCTCCCCCTTTTAGCTTTGTGTGCCTATCAAGCACAACCTTCTTCTGGTTCAACAACCACGTTCCCCACCTGGAAACTTCCACGCCAATTGTGCTTTTCTCCCCCACGAGATGTGCACCACACCATGCTTTTCTCCCCCATAAGACAAGCATCATCTACTTCAGGACGTCCATCACTATGCTCTTCTCCCCCATGAGATATGCACTCCTTGGACCAGAACGTCACTATTCTCCCCCTGCTTGATTGCATACTAAGCTAAAACAGATGCTTAGATGTCAAGCCTTACAGACACACCCGTCTGCTACTCCATGCGTAATCATGATACAGCCTCTGCTGCAGCGGAATAGATTACACGTACTGCATCACGATCTGACGCACTTGTCGAGCTACCTCTCGACCCACTTCTGTTGAGGACCAGGCTTCCTTCCTGCGTCGTCTCCTTGACCATGAGCCTCTTCTCAACCACCCCGAGTGCCCTCTGCACTCGTTGTTATAGCCTTGGAGTGATTTCGCTATCACCCTCCTGAAGATCCTCTCGCATCACTTCCTGACGCACTTCGATCTCCTTCCCCTTTGTGCTACGGACAACTCCGTGTCCTAGCTCCAGACTTGATGCTTCTTGATCTTCCTCAAGATCACTCCTACCAGAGCTGCATCCCTCTTCTGATATCTTCTCCTTGATCTCATCAAGTAAGCCACTCTTGGCTACAGACACCTCTTCAACCCTCTTGGGTTTAGTGACCGTCTTGTTCACCCTCTTGGTCATGTTTCTGCTCTTCTCACGAGCAAAACACTCCACCTTCTTGTGTCCAACCTTACCACAGAACTAGCAGCACATCCGATGTTGCTTCTTCTTTGGCCTGACACAGTTACTGATGCACCGATCAGTCTCCTTCCTTGTACCAGCTGCACAACCATGTTTCAGAACCTCCTGTCTGACCTTCATGTTGCTGCACTGACGTACCACTTTCGGCTTGTTACTCACAGCCACGCGCTGTAGTACTTCTTGCCGCACTCCTTGTCGTACGTCCCGACGTACTTCCTGACAAGCTTCTTTGACTCCACTTTTTGATGTGCTCCCATGCACGAAATGTGACAGCCCCTTCTGTTGTACTTCTCCAGTAGCAACTTTCTTCACCTTGCTAACCTTCTGCTCAAGAGACTCATATTTCTCATTCACAGCCGCAAGTTCTTCACGAAGTTCTTCAAGCAGCTCGTTCTGCTTCAGAACCATATCCTCTAATCTCAGATTCTGATCCTTGACCCTCAACCACTTGTTAAGCAGCACGTGATACTCCTCATCATCTGTGCTGAGATCTGAACCAGAAGATTCACTAGATCCCTCCTTGCGTGCACCAAATGCAACAAGGTTCACCTTTCCATCTTCTTCAGACTCTGACTCATCATACGACTGCAATGGACTACCTTTACCCTTCTTTGAGTTTGGACATTCACGCCGTGTGTGTCCAACACCTCTACACTCAGAGCACTTGAGCTCTCTTCGTTGTACCAACGGACAGTTAGCCCTTATATGACCAACTCCTTCACACTCGTAGCACTTGGGATTTCCTCTCCTTATGCCATTCCCACGATCACCTCCCTGGCGACCATATTGTTTCATCTCCTCAGGGTGATTCATCCTCTTTCCAAGATTCCTGACTATCCACCCCAAGGCATCTTCAACCTTCCGAAGTCTATCAACTTCTTTCTCAGCTACAAGGGCTATACTCCCTGGCGTACCTCCTGATGTAGACACCGAGCCACTGCCTGTCTCCATCTCTTCCGCCTTTAGCATACCCACAACCTTGTCAAACTTGAGCTCATCCGTGTTTGCAGTCATATTTAGGACCGCCTTCTGAGCTCCAAACCTTGCTGGAAGACAGCGTAGCAACTTCTTCACCAGCTTATTCTCCTTGTACTTCTTTCCAAGTACACATGCTTCATGCGCCATAGCACTGAGTTTGGCACTGAAGCTTGCCACCGTATCCGCATCTGACCACTTCAGATTCTCAAACTGCGACCCAAGATGATCCAAACGTGTCCTCTTGACACTGTCATCTCCTTCAAACGAATTCAGCAGGATCTCCCATGCCTCTTTAGCTGTAGTACTCCCCTGAATCAGCTGGAACTGCTCTACTTCAACAGCTCCGAAAATCGTCGAAAGCGCCTTTGCATTAAATTTTGATGCATTGCGCTCTGCCTCTGACCAATCCTCCTTTGGCTTAGGCTTCTTCCCATCTGCTGTGACTATGGTAGGCTCCTCCCAACCAGTCTCCACAGCTGTCCACGCATCTTCATTGATTCCTCGAATCAACTGCTTCATGCGAGCCTTCCAATGACCATACTGGTCCGCCTTCAACACGATTGCCTTCTGCACAGAAATAACCGTGTCCATCTTCACCTTGATCTACTCGAAACTAAGTCGTTAACTCTATCGAGCCCCGCTCTGATACCACTTGTAAGTGCAAAGATGACACCACAATTAAGTAATGCAGAAGGTAAATCAAGAGAGACAAAATACACAAGCACACCCAATAACTTTATTAGAAATCGCCTTGTAAACCCTATTACAAGTTCTGCTTAATCAGCCTCGCTAGCCTGTTAACACCCTAACAGCTGCTACTGAACAATTCCTAAGCTACCCGCTTATGTCTCTCCACCGTCAAGTACTTCAGCCCCTGCTTCAGCACGACCCAGAACACTTCCAAGCGCTTCTCTCTCTCTATAAGATCAGCCTCTGTGTCTCTGTCTCTCTACAGACGACCACATAGTTATCTTATACTAACTCCACGTTCCCAAAACCCTAGTCTCCAAGGAACCACAATATGGACATCTTCCATATCAATAAGTGCAACTTTCCTTTTCTTGGAATGCACTTATTCCTCTTCCTTTAAGTCATAAACTTGCTCCTCAAGTTTATTCCTTTTTGCCTTTTCTCCAAGATACTATCTTGCTCTCCAAGTCTGCACGACTCCAGCTCAGCATCTCGACTCCACATGGTCTTCACCACTCACTACGACGTCTGCTTCAGCAACTACGTCAGCGACTACTTCAGGGCGGACATCTTTACATCAACATAAACTATTGCTCCGGCAATTATGTAGTTGTCTTTGATTCCCTTGACGGTTCCTCAAACATAGACGCTGCAGTTTCCAGTTGTTCCATCTTCGGTATCTAGAGCCTAGTGACGTGTGTATCATTGATGAAATATCCGCTGTAATTAAAAGGCTCGCCCTTTCACTTTTGAAAGATACAAAATGTACATAATGTTGTTGATGTTTGGCTATGTGTTGCTTGCAGCTTGGGTCAGAAGAACAAAGATGTATAGTTAATGTGTGTCATCTTCGTTCTTACGCTAGGCAAAGTTTGGGTGTCACTAAAACAAAGTTTGTGTGTCATGAGACCATTTTCTTTGGGATAGTTTACAAATACATCAGAATGTTACGCTTTACATTGGAAGACAAGAAGATTACAAAAGCGGTTCCATTTTAAACATTTTGTAAGGATGTTTATCTAAGTAGAATTGAAATTCTTCAAAATTGTAGCTGATGGTTCCTCTGCAGTTGACATAATGTCATAATTTCAGCGAATGAGTTTGAAGAATACTGTGAACATCTTGCTACTGGGGACTGTTGTTCTTTTTCAAATAACTGATTCCAAATACATATATCCTTGCTGTTTCTCATCATTCGTTTTGTAAAATGCAAGTTGAAATTGTTTAAAAATAATTTTATGATTTATAAATAATTAAAGTAAAATAAGAATATAAATATAAGAAAATAAATTATTAAGGTCATGTGATAATATACATTAAGATGTTAATATATATTATATTTAATAAAATCAGAGTTAAATCATATTTTAAAAATTAACCAGTGTCGTTTGTTTTGCAAATCATAACTATTTATTTCAAACAACATGATATACTTGGATTTTAAATATAATAACATATAAAATTTGTAAACAAACAAGTACTATTAATTAGTAAAAGTTTGTATTAGGTTTTCATGTTTCTTGTCTAATTAAAAAAATACCTTTTGTTAAAATTAAATTTCCCCTAAAAATTATCATATTATAAGAAATACAAAATAAAATATTTCTGGATTCAAGAAATAAAAAAATGTAAAAGAAGAATGATTCATGTTTTTCATGTTAAATAAAATAAATAAGAGTGAAATTTGGACAAATATAGAAAATAAAATAAGATAATCACAAAAAGATAATCTCATTCTGATAAAATTATTTTAATGGTGAAACAAGTATATCATTTATAAATAGTAAAAAAAAAAAATCAAAGCTATTGTAAAAAGTAGTGAAAGCTAATGTTACTTATAATCAAAAGTAAATTAAAAATTTATAGATATGAAAAAAGATATTTGTCAAGAGTTTAACAAAAGCTACAATATAAAATAACTGGATAAAAAACAAAGTAAAAAAAAGTGAAACTAGATCAATTATATTTAAACAAACAATCTTAAGAAATCTACATGACAAAGAAAAATATAGTCTTATTTAAATAATTTCAGCAATTTTATTAGTTATAAAAATTGATCAACTCCGACGAAACTGAAAAGAAATCTTCTTATAACAAATAAGTTCAATGAAAAATGATAAAATTAAAAAAAAAAAGTAAAGATCATGTAACAAAAATAAAAACTCTTTAAACTAAAAATAAATGTTAAACACAAAATAATGATGAAACAAACTTCTGCGTAAGGCTTCCCCTAGTATGTTATAATATGATTTATATATGGTAGAAAGTATCAGTGCCAAAAAAAATATATATATGGTAGAAAGTAATGATAGACTATGGATGCACTTTTCACGAGGTAATATAGTTCAAGGTGTGCAGTTTTTTTTTTTTTTTTTTTTTTTTTTTTTTTTTTTTTTTGATATCTCTGGTGTCTGGGCAGCCACTTTCCCAAATATCCCCCGAAGGGGTCCAGCGCCCCAGCAGTAAGGATGTTAAATCGCTGTGGCCGGGTTTCGAAGCTGGGTGGCGGGCACCCAGCTTATGTTAACAATTCTAAAGACTAATAGCATCTTCAAAAAATATTCTATAACTTCAAATATATAGTTTTCGCTTTCCAAAAAGAAAATTTAAAGTTTCAAATTTGAAATTTTGAGGAGTATTTGAAATTTCACTACTCAAAATTTCGAATTTGAAGTTTCATCTTTTTATTTGTATTTTGATCTTAGAATTACATATTCTATTTATGATTCTTAAATATTTTTTCATTTCTCATTTTAATCTTTAAAATTCTATATCTCATAAATCTCAGATTAATTTCTAGAAATTTAATTTTTACACATAAAATTAAATAAATTTTTTAAAACAAGCTTTATATTATTTTAAAAGTCAAATTAGATAACAAGAATATTACAAAATAAACCTAATAAATATTAAAAATACACTAATAATCAACAATTTTAGTTCGTAATCTACAAATTAAAAATAAAAAGAGTCATTTTTACTTCGAAATGCACTAATTGATCACATATAGGAGCATTACGGAAATAATTTTATGGAATAGTGATATTTTGCTTGTAGTTTAATATTTAATTGTGTATTTTTATTTCTAGTTTTATATATGTGTTAGTTATTTATAAAAGAATTATGAATTTATGTTACCTATGACAAATATAAAGATCATAATGAAAAATACAAATAATTTTAAAGTTAATTTTGAAATTTTACTTCTGAAAAAGAACACTTTAAAACTTCAAATTAAAAATTTAGGAAACTACAAAATAGAGATTACTTTTAGAGATGCTCTAAGATTAGCCGTAAACAAGACCTAATGATATGACATTAAATATTACAATTAATTCCAAATGTCCATTCTACAATAAGGGCAATACACGTTGGTATCTAGCCAAGGCAATAAACATATGGAGTGAAACTTATGGGTGCATGGTAGGTGGACCAATGTCTCACCCGTCTTGAACTGGTCTAGACATATAGCACACTCTTGTTGCTCCTTTACTCGCCACCCGAACCATTTGACAAGCCTTCTCCGGCTCTTCTTTAACCCAACTACCTCTGTCGGTAAATCCTTGAGAGATTTACCTTTCCCTTGCTCCAATTTATTCACTTTGTCTTTGTCATTTTGCCTGAACTTAAAAATTCAAAGCAAAATTCGGACAAGTAAATGTCAAATTTGGTAATCTTAACATTAAAGTGAAAGCCCTTGCTAAAATACGCCTATCCCAGAAAAAGTCGCTAAAAGGATAAAATAATTGTCCGACAAAAGGCAATCTCACAATTATATGCTCATGTGATACCACATGTTAGAAAGATAATAGTACATCAGCATGCGTCATTATCATGGAATTAAAGCAAAATGCTTGAGCTGGTTCAGTGGATTTTAAGGTGAATTAGGACTTGGTTTGCTATCATACACTTGTTTAAACAAACCAAACCTTCTTCGCGGGTTTCTCAGCCGCTCGTCCAATCTATCTTTCGCCTCTTTGGCTGCTCCTACAAGCTTCTCATGGTTATCAACACCGTAAGATTTGTTCCTAATATTTCTCTCCTATAATTTTATAAATTTTTTAAAAGTTACAATCTTTCCCAAGAAAATGTTTGAACGTTTCTTTTATTTAGACGTTTCATTACCGAGAAGGAGACATAGGCTTGGTGACTCTCGTGATTGGTAGTGTAGAGAGAGAAGGATGGTCGGCGAGTCCATACGTGTCCCGTTGCTGCAGCCACAGAAGCCGTGTTGGATAAGTCAATCGGTGGAGCACCGCCGTGGAAGCGCCGCCTCCTCGCGCACTCAACTCCTGGAAGCATACCAGCCATAGCTTTTATTCTTGTTATGTTTTGGCTTTTGCTTAGAGGAAGGGAGAGAGAGATAAATGACCGGCAGCCACAGAGGTTTATACATCACTAATAATTGAGAGCAATACTATATAAGGATGGAAAAATATAGAGATGGGTTAGTTAGGTATATACTAAAAGTTTGTCAAAAGTTCAAAAAAAGAATCTAAAAGTTAGTTTTAAATTAGATAATAGTTTCTTATTTAACGTTTAAATTTCTTTTTTTTGCCTATCTTTTCCATCTTCACTAAAACCTTTTGACAACAACTAAACTTTTTACATCTTACCAGTACGGACTTTAGTAAATATAAGAACATTATATTTCTTTTGTTTCAAATTAATAATACTAAGTTTACAAAAAATAATAATAATACTTTTAAGATTTTTGTACACCGATTAAAAATAATTCTTTTATTCAGTCTATCTTGTTTATACAAGAACAATAATAATTATATTTAATTCAACCAATATAAACTTATACTACCGAATATAAATGGTCACAAACATCCCAATTATCTTAATTATTTACATAGAAACTTTGAAAATATCACTTAAACTAAAACAAAAGAAATCATAAAACACAGCTTAAATTGAAATATATTGTAATTTAACAAAAGGAATCTTAGTAGTGAAGTCTTAGAGCATTTCCATTGAAGGTTCAATAGAGAGGTTCACACGCTTTTCGAAAAAAAAAATATTAAAATATTATAAAAATTTAAATCTGTCTCTTGGAAGTTCACTGCAGTGAACCCGCCTTGTCACTGTAGTGCGGACTCCACGACACATGGCGCCCGCGATTGGTCCAATTTTTTTTTGTTAATATAAAAGTCAAACGAAAAAAAAAAAAATTAAAATAATGAAAAAGTGGGGTTCATAGAGTATCATTGATGGAGATGCTCTTAGATGACTAATCTTGGTAATATTTTTACCGAAAAATCGTATAATAAGACCATAACAGTATTATTAAATCAAATTAGTAAACAAAAATAGTAACAATTGGTAATATATTATATGAAACTGATTAAAGACACATAAATAATGTGAGGGTAGAAAATAAGTAAGAAAAATGCATTTGCTCTATTACAACAGAATATATGGTTACGTTTTGGTATAAAACGTTAAACCCGTTTGAGTTTCCGTGAAAGTCATATTTTCTAAACTAGTAACAAGTTTTTACAACTATTCTAAAATTTCTTACAAAGAAAACTATTCTGAAATAATAATTAAAAACGTCAGTGATATGAAATACTATTTAAACTGAAAATAATGTAAAGTAGTGGATAATTAAACTTTCATCTAGCTTATATTTTCTCTCAATTTTTTTTCTAGATCTGTTTTTTTGGCGGTTTCATCTAATTTTTTTTTTTTCATCTTTCTCTTTAAAAAATTTCTAAATCTACTTCTTTAACGGTCAGCAGTAACATGGTACGGTAAATCAGTATGATATATCAATGTTCAAGTAAATAAAGATCCATAAACTCACTAGTAAGAGATTGATGAACAAGAACAATCTCTACTTATGAATTCGGTACAACTTTTCGGAAAAATTCTAGATCTGTTTTTTTCTTTTATATTTTTATATAAAATAAAAGAACTTTATTATAAAGACGGATTTTTCTCTAATATATGTCTTTATAATATAATTTCTCTAAGTATAGAAAAATATAGAGAAATATTACATTTTTTCTAAAAAATTAGAAAGTAATATTTTTATATTTTTTCTAAAATAATTTTTTTTATTATAGAAGTATACATTGGAATAAATTCATTTATATAACATAATTCATCTATCTTAAAATAACAATACAGTAAATAAAATAAAGTTAGGTAATAAATGTTCTAAAGTTAGATTATCAGATTCAACTAAATTCACTAGTTAACAGTAATAGAAAAAGAAAATTAAACTGTTTTATAATTCTTGTATTATATAAGATTTTTTACTGATAGATAGTCTATGATACTTTTGAGAAAAAAAATCTGTAGTATTCTTTTAAGTTTTTAAGAAACCATATTCTTGTAAGGTTCATTGTAACCGCGTTTGTGAGTCATCGTATAATATAAAGATACGTGTACTCAAAATAAAAAGTTGTAAAATATTAAATATTTTGTGACTAAATTATGCTAAAAGCCTAAAACAAGAGAAAAAAAGAGAGTTACTTCTTATGTGATTTTTGGACCACATATATTATGTATGGACTAGAGTAGAAAAGGCAATTTGCATTTCAGATGATCCTTTGGTACGATGTGAAGATTTACTGTAGACCAAGAAAAGGACGAAACAAGGAAGAGGAACTTTCGCGGCAATTTACTTCGTCTCCCTCTCTACCATACAAACAGCACCCACATAATCACTCATGCATTCATTTTGATCCAGACGTCTATTTTCCTGAAGAAATAATTATAGATATAAATAGAGAAGGCAATTTGTAAAATTGACTCAAAACTCAAAGTCAAACACAAAACTAACATATAATTTTTTTTTGAAAATTTTGTTTGGTTAATTTTGAGTTATATTTGATGACTCAAGTCTTGAGTCATCAAACTCTAGTTTTAGTAACTATAGATATCATTGATAAGTGATAACCTCTAACCAATATTGACAAAATCAGGAAGACAAAAATTAATGAAAAACTTCTAGTATATCTTCCTTCAGCTTTACTTACTTTTTATAGATTGCATTTATATATTTTGGTTGTTATTGATAAATATTTAGAGTAAATCATTAGTTGACATTTATAACTCAGTTTCAATAAATACCAATTAAAGTTTGATCCGTGCAATCTCCACAAATATTTATTTTAATATAATAAACATATAATTTTTTTTCATAACACAAGAATGTAATGGTTGCAAAAACATTCGTTTATATGGTTGTTTATTCGATTTGCATTATACAACATTTATGATAAATCGACGATTTTTAATTTCTACAGCTTATTGGTTACTCATATTATTGTTGGATATTTTTTTTTTTTTTTGTCATCAAATACACAGACTCATATAGACTCTGCACACCAAACTGGTAGCTCAGCATCCATGTGAACGACGAAAGACGATTGTTGTCTTGCACTGCGTGCTAAACGATCCGCCCTTGAATTCTCCGTTCGTGGTACATGAATGAGCTGTGAGCTATGGAAACTACTTTGTAGACTCTTTATATCCTCCAGATAACTTGCGAACGCTGGCCACTCCTCTGGTTCCGAAACCATCTTCACCAACTGAGAACAATCCGTTGCAAACGTAACTTGAAACTGTCTTAGGTTTTTCATACACTCCATTGCCCAAATTAAAGCCTCCACCTCCGAGTGTAGGGGTGATATACTGGCTCGAACATTTCGCACGCCCATTAATCCCTCAAAACCTTCTAAGGTGCTATACCAGCCTTGTCCCGAGAAAACGTCTTTGTCCTTCCACGATCCATCTGTAAAACACCATCGCCCTGGAATTGTGTTTTGTCGAATAGCTTGTGGCGGTAGAGTTCTGCTTACGTCGAGTTCTTGTGCCGCTGCCCACATACTAGATTCCGTTTCTGCCAATTTTAAAGTGTCCATTGGATCCACATCCAGATTACTAAACACTTTGTTGTTCCTTGCCTTCCAAATATACCATAAAATCCATGCAAAGTGATGATCATCCATCTTTGGCAGGACTCGCCAGAATAAATGATCCATATTAGTAAACAGTGCTTCTGAAGGGAAGACATGTGGATTTGTTGGTATCTTTGATAATGCCCATACCTGGCGGGCTGGGGGGCACTCAAAGAAAACATGATTTAGAGATTCCTCAGCATGTCCACATCTATCACATCCAATATCCCCTTTCATCCCTCTTGCTTGAAGATTCTTCCTGACCGACATACACCCTGTTACAATCTGCCAGAGAAAATGCTTCATTTTTGGGGGACACTTCACCTGCCAGCACCTAGCTTTCAAGTCATTTACCGTTGGGCCAAATATAATTGGTGGATATCCTTTATCTGGGTAGACTCTTTCCACCTCGTAACCTGATTTAACCGTATATCTTCCATTTTTAGTGAAATGCCAACCATCCTTGTCATCCATATTATTTCTGCTAAGTGGTATACTTTCAATAATTTTCACATCCTGCGGGTCCACCAAAGCTCGAATGGCCTGGGAGTTCCAAGTCCTAGAACCGGGAATAATAAGAGAATCCACCGTAAGTTCCGGAAACAGATTATTTTGATTTTTATTTGCTGGTCTCGGGCGAGTGGTTGGGAGCCAGGGATCATTCCATACTGAAATAGATGACCCTGTTCCCACCCGTTTAATTAGTCCTTTGCTAACCAGAGATCTAGCTGATATTATACTCCGCCAACCATATGAAGGGGAATAAGAGCGGATCGGTTCCAGGGGTGAAGCGTTCCTGTAATACCGACCCTTAAAAACTCTTGAAAAAAGAGTATTCGGCTTATTTATTAGTCGCCAAAGTTGCTTACCAAGCATTGCCGTATTAAAATTCATAATATCTTTGAAACCCAACCCACCATCTTCTTTAGGAAGACACACTTTGTCCCATGATTTCCAATGTATACCTTTAGTACTTCCTCCAGAACTCCACCAAAATTTTGCTACCGCACTCGTTAGCTTTTTAATAGTTGTCTGTGGTAGTCTATAACAGGACATTACATGATTTGGTAGAGCTGTGACCACTGACTTAATAACAACTTCTTTGCCTCCTTTAGTGAAGTATCTAAAGGCCCACCCATTGATCCTAGTATTTATTCGGTCCTGTACAAAACTAAATACTTGAACCTTAGAGCCTCCTATGTTTTCCGGCAATCCCAAGTAAGTCCCCATACCTCCAATATTTTGTATTCCTAGTATGTCCCGCATTTCCTGTCTCCTTGGTTCCTCAATTTTATGTCCAAATTGAATTGATGATTTTTGAAAATTTATCAATTGACCCGATACTGCCTCATATTCCTTTAAAATCCTGAGAATAGTTTCACATTCATCCTTTTGTGCTTTACAAAAGAAAAGACTGTCGTCCGCAAATAGTAGATGAGATATTGATGGACAAGCTCTCGCTACTTTCATTCCTGTCAGTTGTTTCCCTTGTTCCGCTTTCTTAATATTTGCAATCAGCGCCTCCGTACACAAAATAAACAGATATGGAGATAGTGGATCCCCTTGCCTAAGTCCCCTGTGTGGTATTATAAGTCCCTTTGGTTGCCCATTGAGCAGTACTCGATACTGAACTGAGGATATACAACCCATCATTAGTTTCGTCCAATGTGGGTCAAATCCTAATTTGTTTAGTAATGCTTGGATAAAATCCCACTCCACCCTGTCGTATGCTTTACTCATATCCGTTTTTATCGCCATGTACTTGTTTTGACAAGACTTATTCGTCCTTAAACCATGAAACATCTCTTGTGCAATCAGAATATTATCTGAAATTAACCTCCCTGGGACGAAAGCCGATTGTGTTTCCGATATCAATTTCGGTAGACACACTTTCAACCTCTCACATAACACTTTTGATATAATCTTATAGCCCACATTGCAAAGACTAATAGGCCTCAATTCTGTCATTCTCGTAGGTCTCTCCGTTTTGGGAATCATACAAATGTTAGTAAGATTTAACCTTGGATCCAACTCCCCTGTAGCTAAGAAACTATTCACCAGATCCACTAGATCATCCTTAATGATGTGCCAAGATACTTGAAAAAATAAAGCAGTCATTCCATCAGGTCCTGGTGCCTTTTCTGGATGCATCATAAATAAAGCCTGTTTCACCTCCTCCTCCGTTGCCACCCGTAAGAGACGTTGATTCATCTGGGGAGAGATAGATGGTGTTACCTCCTCTAAGAAATTTTCAAAATCCGAAGGATCAGTTGAAGTAAACAGATTCCCAAAATAGTCCACGGCCACCTTCTCCACCCCATCTACATCCGTAATCCAACTTCCAGTTTCATCATAAAGACCCACAATTCGATTACGAATCCTTCTTTGCCTCGTTAAAGCATGGTAAAAATTGGTATTGAGATCCCCCGATGAATACCACATATTTCGACTCTTCTGATGCCAATACTCCTCTTCATCCTTATATGCATCCTGCAGTTTCTTAGAAATCTCAATAATCTCCTCTTGTGTTCTCAAGTCATCCATTTGTACCTCTTCTAACGCTTTCTGAAGATCAGCAATTTTTTCTTTCCCATATGGTGGATTATTTTTCCTCCAGGCCGCAATCTCATGTCTACAATTACTAATCTTTGATACAATATCCTCCGAAGATCCATTGCTTGAATCTTGCCATCCCGATGCAATTGATTCCAATAACCCTTCTTGTCCTATCCACCGTTTATCAAACCGAAATTGTCCTTTTCTTCTGCGGACTTTATCCTCAATAAAAGCAATTACTGGCCGATGATCCGACCCTACCATCTTTAGGTACTCCGTATAGGATACCGGGAAAAGAGTATGCCACTCCTCATTAGCTAAGGCCCGATCTAACCGGCATCTAATCATAACAGCCCCTTTACCTTTTCCTCGTCTCCCTTGCCACGACATTTTGTTTCCTCTTGCCGGAAACTCTAATAACCCACTGTTCCTTATCATATCATTAAATGGGATAAAAGAATTAGCACTTCGTAAACCCCCCCCCTCTTTTTCATGATTTCCAGTTATTTCATTCAAATCCCCAATTATAAACCATGGTTCCGTTCTCGCCAGTCCGTACCTTGTCAAACGCTCCCACACTTGTTCTCTCAATTTCTGTACCGGATCACCGTATACAAAAGTCAAATAAATCTTTTTACCCAGGGTAACACCCTCCACGTCTATCATCCTATTACTCGTATATAATACTTGAATTTGGAACTCATTATTATAAAAAAGCGCTAAGCCACCACTCCTCCCATTCGGATCCACTGTCACTAAATTATCATAGCCAAAATGGGCTTGCAATCCTTGAACAAAATCAGCATCCTTTTTTGTTTCCGAAAGAAATAAAAAATCTGGCTTATATTTATGCCATATTTCAGTAAGATAACTCATCGTCCACTTAGTCCCCACTCCTCGACAATTCCAACTTAATATCTTCATAAATTTTCTTAAAAAAACTCCGATGAGCTAAGAGGTACTGATTCAATGTTATCAAAGTATCTCATCCAACCTAGCAAACATGCTATCCAGTTACCCAAGATCCAATCAAAATTGTCCATTTGACTCCAATAAGTGTGTTTGTAATTCCAAAAGAAGTTATCATCCGTTAAAATAATATTACACCCATTCCACGAACCAAAAGAGAATTCCCAAATCTCCCACAACATATTATAATTTAAACTCAATAAAATCAAGTATACCAAAGCACCGTATACGTCCGATTTTGAACCCAAAAATTCATTTATATAAAGTAAATTATTGGTCTCTGTCTTTCCTTCCTCTGTTATTTCCACTCCATAATCCCATACCAACAAAATCAAAGCATAAACTCCCATCTTTTCCCCTCTCTGCCATAACCCATTATCACCATTAAAAATTGAATCCCATCGTATCCAGGGCCAATCAAACCAATAAGACCTCAACTTTTCAGCAGCCTTGGTGCAACCACAGTTATCAGATAATAAAATCAGTTCACATTCTAAACAGAGTACAATGACACCTGCGATACCAAGCCACAACCCATAACAACACCACAAAACAGCCATTTCATTCCACTGCTGAGATTGAACAAATAAATGGCCAACTAAACAAGGAAAGAAGACAGCAACAAAGACAATAACAGAAACCCCATAAAACCCAAAAGAAATAGAAATGCTCATAAAGCTTATTACTTTAAAACACCCGCAGACAAGATCCCATTCTTGTTGCATCAACTCAATAATAAAATGAATAACTTTATCCATAACACTATGGCTTTTTGTGAACTGCAATCAGGTTTGAAGCAACCTTGATCTCCTGCTGGTACCTTTCATCTCCCGCCTTAGTTCCGGTTCGAACTGGAGCCCTCTTACGAGGGGAAGCCAGTGCCTTGGCACTTCTCATCTTGGAGCTCGCTGCAGTGGTCAATGTAGCCTTGAAGAGCCTCTTCTTTGTCAAGTGTTTCATCTCCTCATCCCCTACTTGCTGTCCTTTTTCGTCCCCCTTCACCGGTGGTGCCTCAGTATCACCCAGCGCCTCATGTTCCTCTATCGCTGAGTTCAGAGCTGCCAGTTCTTCCGCCGTGGGATCTGGAAGATCATCCACGCCTTCTAAGTCATCCCAGTCCATTACTTCATCGTCACCTATCTTCAGATGGCCCTCGACAAGTCCCTGGAGCTGCTTTAATCCGTACTCAGTATCAACTGGATCTGAAACGACCTCAGTGCCCACCGCCTGCGTCTTGGCTAGTTGCTCTTGGAACCCTTGCGATGGAGGTAACTGAACCCCGGGCCCTTCATTCCTGATCTCCCCTTCTTCCTGCGCCTCTTCCTGTGACCAAACTTGCGTTTGTTGTGGAGTAATGTGTCCTGAATTTCCACTCGTTCGTCCTTCTTGATCAGTTGAGCGCATATCCTCACGGCGCACCGAACGTTGTTTGGACTCCTCCCCCTCTCCTCTATTGTTACCCTTAGCAGCAGAGGTTCTCCGGTTTCCTTTTTCGTTTTTTTGCACCCATTTTGAGTTATCCTCAGTCATCTTCCCCTTGCCCTTGCTATAGTAATCCCTTGTGTCCCTCTCTCGGTTTTGTTGAGCTCCGGGCCCATTAAGAACCACCCCCTTGAAACTTCTAGCTCGGTCATCGTACTTATGGCCTTCATGCCAACCCCCGTTACCCACTCCAGCTTCCATCTTCCTCTCGTTATGGTGCTTGAAACCTTTCATCGTTGGGCATATCCCCTCCTGATGACACAGACTCCCACACAACTCACAGTACCCAAACAACTTCTCGTACCTCAGGAGGATAGGCACTTCTTCCCCGTCGTAGAACTCCCCGCCCTTGAAGTCTACGGAGGTCTCAAAACAAAGCTCCTTGAACGCATCCACCACCACCAGTACTCGCATAAGCTCCAAGTCAACCTCAATCACCCTTCCTATCGCATCACCTATACTTTCGAATGCTTCAACCGTCCTAAACTCCTTTGAAACTCCCAAAACCCGAACCCAAAAAGGGATCTCAAATGGGAAATTAAGAGACCTCTTTGGTTGCCATTTTGCCACTGCAATCATCCAGTAGTCGAAATGATACGGCTGGAGCTTTAGCACACCCTCAATGTCTTCTTCCTTCTCGAATTCAAACTGAAACTTGCCATGTCCCAGATCTTTTCCAACCACACGGTCCTCAAGCTTCCAAATCATGGGAAGTTTGGAGAGCAAAGCCTTCATCTCCTGAGCCTGTGGATTCATACACCTCCCCATCAGTAACTTGGAACACGATTTGATCAAGTCGGAGTTATCGAAGTGAGCAACCGTGATTTTTAACCTCTTGCGAGTCCCCTCACCATTCCTTGTTTCACCCAAAGAACCCAGTAATTGACCCTGTGCCATTGAAACCAAAACCACAATCAACTCCTCTCCGCAAGTTTGTTTTGAGAGATAAAAGAATTTGAGACTTATGAATAGAGACCCCATTCCCGTAGTGATTATATAGGTAGCCCGAGTTTCCTTAACTCTCATCCGCAAATTATCTACACCGATAGCAGTATTATCAATGAGGATTCCCTTAAATCCCCAATTGCTGACAAACCGATACTGTCGAATCACCAAGTTTCCAAACCAAAAAGATCCCCTTTCCAACTTTGAGTAATCAAGAATCTCAGAGGAAATACCTTGATATCTCATCGATCTCCAACACGCCTTCGATATCTCCCTGATTTTTCCTTTACTTTGAATCCCTTCAATCCCGTTGAAATCCCTAATAACTCTCCCATTATCTCCTTCTTGATTGCTTTCCTCATCACAACCACCATTATCTCGAGAAACCCCGCCGATTCCTGGATCCCACCATCGCGATTTCATCAACCCTAAATCGCACTGTTTGTCGCCGTCGCGAGTAACCTAAAACAAATAATACATTTCTATGCACTCTTATAATATTTTTTTATTATTATTGTTGGATATTAAACCAATAAAAATGATATGTTATATAGAATATTCGTCAATCGATATTTTAACTACATTAACCATTTTTGATGTATTGTGTGTGTGTGTGTAAGTTTTTTATATACGGTATGTTATTTTGAGGAAAATATAAATTTAAATTTAGTTATTGTATTTTTATAATGCAAATATATATGTATGAATTAACTTTATCATTAGATTATTTAACATATATATTTGAAATGATAACTTTATATCTTTAATAAAACATTTATAGTTTATATTTTTATATGTGAGATAAAAAAATAATACATGAACATATAAAAATTAAAGGTTATATGTCACATTTTTAAAAGAATATATGTTTAATTTTATTTAAATTGGTTAAAAATTAATCTAGTTAGAGAATAATATTATTATAGAATAATTATAGGGGAATTTTCCAAATATGACTCAAAACTTGATTTGAACCCTAAAAATATACTCAAACTTGAAATCAAATGTAAAATTAACTCAAAAGGCTAATGAAATTACAACTAATCCCTTATGACCAAACAAAAAACCTGAATTCATTTTTACGAATATAAACCCATAAAGTCTTCTGAGGTTCTGTAAGTCTTCTGGAAGACTTTCAAGAAGTCTTCTCATATAATAGACTTAAAAATAATTCTAAATTTTGTAAAAAATATTTTGATGTTGAAAAAATTGAAATCATGTAACTAAAAACATTTGTAAATGATATAAAATTAAGATCTAGTAAAATTGAATTGTTTTCAACATAGATAAGTGAATATAGTGTGTCATGGTATTCTTTCATTAAGAGTTTGGTAACTGATGTTGTAGTATTTTACGTATTCTTAGGGTTAGATTTTGGAAACTTAAATTCTTTTTTGAAAAATTAATTTTTAACGTATATGTGTTTAGTTTTTTGTATATTAAACACTTTTAAAGTTGATTTTAAGTTTTATGAAGGGGTTATTACTCGTTACTTAGTTATTTTGAGTTTAGGGTTTAAGTGACTTAACTTTCTAATAGAAGACTTACTTGAAAGTCTTTTGAATCGAAAATATTTAACTTCATTGAAATTTTTGTCTCCCTATATTAAAAACAATTTACACATTCTCTCATTTCCTCTCAAATAACTGCAACAAAAATGTAATGTTTTTCATTTTAAAAATCTCAAACCTGTTTATAATCTCTTTAAACTTAAAAACACCAAACTTTATATCAGTTTCTCATTTTTATCTCATGTCTTTTTCACTGATTATTTTGTTTTTGCAAGTTTTTCATTACATTGTTCTCATATTCCCCTCTTTTAAATGTAGATCTATAAATCATATATTATATTAAAAGAGAAGTCACAACCTTGATTCATGTGTGATTTTTTTAAAAATAGATCATTAACTAGAAATCACTTTCCATTCATTAATTACTAAACATATAGTTCAATAATATATCATTTCTAATAAATTATTCCTAAAAATATGGATTCGTTAACAAACACATATTTGAATACTTAATAAATGATTCATATTGGTGTAATTTAGATAAACCATCGTATGTTATGATGTTTTGGTAGAAATAATATATGTGAGAGTGTACGATTGAGATAGATCATCGTATAGTATAATTAAAATAACTATCAAACCATAAGACCATTTGTAGGCAGACCATTTCAACTAAAATTAACCAGTAAACCTCTGTTTATATCGTTGTAGTCACTAAAACATTATGAATGCATGCTCAAACTTTATATATATTGGTAACTTAAATAAAGAAATAAAGATCCAAAAATATATATTATATAGAAGGAGATACAAATATATGTGAAAATTTGAAACAACATATTCAACAACAAAAAAATAAACGGCCAATTATTATGTTTTAAAAAATGATAGACACACCTCATATATATTATAATATATACCAATTTAGAATTAAAAACAAAATATTTATATAAAAATAAATAAAAATAAACATCTGCAGAACCCTTTGTTTGGTAACCTTTTGTTGCTTAAAACTCTTACCTTTTGAAAACTCTTTTTGTTTCTTAAAGCTCTTACCTTATTTTCAAGTTTTTCTCTATTTTAAAGTCATTTGAATGCTTTTAAATATGAAGGTTTTTCAGATCTGAACCAAGCTTTAGATGACTTTTAGGGAAGTTTCTCAGAAGTCTTCTAACATATAACGCACTAGAAGACTTCCTGGAAGCTTTTGACGGAGTCTTCTCCATGTATACTTTATCATAACACTAGGATCGACCCGCCCTACGGGCGGGATATGCCTTAATTGTACTTGAATTCATATATTTTCCTAAGTTTTTGATGTATGTGTGTTCGATTTGCATTTATAAGTTATGTGTATGTTAATGATTTATATCTTTAAGAATGTTTTAGGTGTAGTTCAAAAAAAAATGTTTTAGGTGAGTAGTTGATTGGATAAAAGATTATGTGATATGATTTATTTTGATTACTCACAATTGGAGTAGTGCCATGTTTTAATCTTCGTACTAACATCATCTCTTTCTTTGTATATGTTATAATAGTAATTATTTTCCTATCATGTAATCATATTCTCTCAACATTCAGTTGAAGTCAAGCTGATAACAATTTGAATTTGAATTTTTTTATAGAAAATCTCTAAAAATTTGCCAAAACGGTAGCCAAATAAAGCTAACCAAAACGGTAGCAAAAGAAAGTTAACCAAAATATGAAAACACTGAAACTGCGGAGGATGAAAATTTACCGATGATTATCAGTAGTCATTATTTACGGTAAAATGGGACAACCTCAACTGGAAAATTTAAGTCTTCCCCACATGAGCGGCAATGAACAAAGGTAGCTGGATGTCTACATGGTTCCCAAAACCTTCATCCTATCAGTTCAGAGTTCAGTCTCACCAGAAAATGCCCAGCCTCGGCAGCTCTAATGTTAGTTGATTTTGTCATCTTCCCCATTGAAGCCCACACTAATGAAAAAGCTGTGCACTTGAGGACAAAAACAGCTTTGGTAACATCACAATGATGCATGTAATGATAGGTCCCTAGACCATGTCCACTTCTACCTGAACAGATATACGTAAGTTGCCAATACTTTTGCCAATTTTTAGCTCAAACCGAATTCTTTTGCCTAACCAAACATTATAATTTGTAATACATGTCACAATGTTTTATATTACATCAAACAGGCTCAAAAAGACATCAATAATTAATAAAAAAACCGTTCACTCCTCAATCCCACCGTTGATTATGAAGCCTGACATGCAATGAGTATGTATACTAAATTTCAACACGATCAGCAATTATTTACCTTGTCAAACAATCTCCTAAAAATGCTGTTGCAGAACAGTTTTATCTATTTCTGCAGATTCAGTTGAATGTGGCCCAACTTTGAAGGTGAAATACTAATTGTTTATAACTTCTATTCATAATTCGGTGATCCAACGAACTCTCTGCAATGAAATCTTTCCATATATAACTTTGTCTTGATCCAATTTCCTTATATCTGGCCAGAAACCACCTCCAAAGTAGCCTACATACACACTGAATTTAAAAAGTAAAGCTGCAGGTTTTCGGATCAGAGAAAACAAAAAAACATTCATCAACTTTCAAATCTATTTCTGGATGAGAGTTTACCTCTGATTCGAACACGGTATCTTTCTATGGATTCCTTGCAGCTTGATATTTCCATAGGCATAATATCCGAGATGTAGATACTTCTGGTCTGTTCAGAAATCGCTTCACAAAACTCATGTTCAACCAACTTCTATCTCACGTTCACGTCTAGCCATTGCTTTGATTTCAACAGAGTTCCAACTTCTTCTCTTGACCATTTACTTTAGATGTACTGTCAAACTTAGGTTTCTCAAACGACACCAATGACTTCTCCAATCTCACCTCATGCGAAACTTTCACACACCTTTCTAAATCACTTCCTTTTTCTTCCAAGCTTTAATCTTTCTCCTCATCATCTCCTTCCCCAGCCCAGTGCACTCAACCTCATTACTATTCATATACACAAACACCGTCTCCAGCACCAGATTCCTATTTAAACACAAAAAAATCTTTTCCAATAGCCGGTTAGCCTCAAGAGAGATGAGTATTAAGAGATGAATATGAGAGAGAGAGAGAGAGATGAATAACAGAGAGGTTTCGAGATCGCGATTCGCAGATGAGGTACGAACCTATTTATACCGGAATCGCTGAATGAACGACAGTATCTGAAAATATCGTAGTGGGCATAAGATTTAATGAGATTAAAGACAATAAGAATAAAGACAGTAATCACAACGCCTCTGTTACGTATCTGGATCGTCATCGTATCTGCCGATCACAAAGGTATGAAGAACACAAACGCGTTCATCAGGGTGACCTGGAGTTCGCGCATCTTCGATGGGCCGCTAACAATTTATGATGATAATAAGCCCAATCGCAAGCCCAGACGGAGGATAACACCCGAGACGCTGCGTTTCATTAAACGCGCCACATGTCGATCTCTCAGCGACTTAATTTCTGACGTGGCGTCCTAGCTGTCGCAATAGGAGGTATACACCATACTTTATAGTAATAGATATCTGAGTGTTTTAGTAAGTTTCTATGTTTGATTTTTCTTCATTTGATAACCTCTGAATGCTTAACATATAACGCACTAGAAGACTTCCTGGAAGCTTCTGACGGAGTCTTCTCCATGTATCCTTTTTCATAACATATCTGAGTGTTTTAGTAAGTTTCTATGTCTGATTTTTCTTCATTTGATAACCTCTGAATGCTTAAGCTCTAACATTTTCCCAAACTAAAACTCTTCAACCTTTCTTAAGTCTCTTAGAACTTGAAAACACCAAATTTTATATCAATTTATAATTTTTCTCATGTTTTTCTCACTAATTCATCTTAATTTGCTGGTTTTTCATTACATGGTTCTTATCTTCAACTCTTTTAAAGGTAGATATAATTTTTTGGATATGTATTTTTGTGTATTCTTTAAAGGTAGACTTATCCCATCTTCCACTCATTTTCTTTGTTTTGAAGCCATTTGAACGTTTTGGATTTGAAGGTTTTTCAGATCTGAGTTAGATTTTGGAAGACTTCTATAAAGTTTTTTTGGAAGTCTTCTAACATATACTGCTCTAGAAGACTTCCTGGAAGTCTTCTGATGGAGTCTTCTCCCATGTGAGTGAAATCCAAGCTTGTCTTTGTGTATGAATGATCTATAATAATTTTGTATATGGACTCTTTTATGATTTGTAGGTGTACTCTATTGTAAATTTGAAGAGATATTAATGAAAAAATTGGTAAATATGTTCATCTCTACCATATTACCTTACCAAAAGTACTTGACATTTTTGAAGTTATTGGTACAACTTCAATAGCAAAACACAATAACACAAAAAAATTAGTCAAATTTACTACAACTAAAGGAGAAGACTTCTCAAGAAAACTTAGCCAAATTCACAAAATATCAAACATTACATAAGTTCAAACATATAAAAATTTCATTAGAAATCTTCTCGGAAGGCTTAAATTTAAAGCATGAACTTTAAAGCGGAAACTTTAAAGCGGGAAACTCAAATTTTAAGTGAAAATTGAAATTTCAAATTTCATCAAAGTTAAAAGTATATCTTATTATCCAAGAAGACATATTAAACCATATGACTTGATATTCTTGGAGTTACTTAACACTTTTGAAAGTTAAAAAAACATATCTTCAAGTTACTTAACAAGTTTACAAAAACTAACATAGAATACTTCCACGGAAGTCTTCTCGGATTAGCTTGAAACATTAATAAACATGAATTTTAGAAACCTCATAATTAAAACCAATTAAGTTAAAACATTAATAAACATGAATTTTAGAAACCTCATAATTAAAACCAATTAAGTTATGAATTTCAATCAGGAGCCCGATATTGACTAATATACATGAATTAACAAGAAAATGTTAAAAAAAATCTTTATAGTTTTAGAGAAAATGAATGTTTATTAAACTTTGACGTAGAACTTCCACGGAAGTCGTCCATAGGGCTTATAGGAATTCTTCTATTTAGGCCACTTTTACAATTGAAAATTTACAAAGGAAGACTTCTATATAAGTTTACTATACAGTAGACATCTATGGAAGTTTTCCTTTGTAAATATTGGTTTACATTTGTTTTTGAAAAAAAAAAATCGAAAATACTAGAGAAGACTACCCGGTAAGTTTTCTAGGATAAACATTTTAGTTTTGAAATTGAACGAATTGTGTCAGAAATTTTTTTTTTTTCTAAAAGACTTACATGAAAGTCTTCCACCAGAAAAATAAAACTTAAATATTACATTTAACTAGACGAATTTCATGTAAGTCGTCACAAGTTACTTTTCAATTGAAAAATAAAATTTAAATATTTAATTTTAATTAGACTACTTCCATGTAAGTCTTCCGGCAGACGATTTACACAAAAATTTTCTGTGATAACCAAGGTTTGACCAGAATCTCGGAATAAAATTTTGGAACATTCGTGGAAGTCGTCTTCCGGAAGACTTTCATGGAAGTCGTCTAATTAAAATTAAAAATTTAAGTTTTACTTTTCAATTGCAAAAGTAGCATGCGAGGACTTTCACCGACAGTGAGAAGACTTCCATCGCGATTTTGGAAGACTTACAGGAAAGTCTTATAGCGGAAGACTTTCATGTAAGTTGTCTAGATAAAGTCAACTATCTGACACAATCCGGTAACTAACTTTTTTACCCTAGAAGACTTATCAGGAAGTCTTATCTGGTATTTCAAGATTTTTTTTCGTTAACAAAGAAAAGTTGGAAGACTTTCAGAGAAGTCATCTCTATAAAACAGACATAAAGTCGATTGCAAATGTGACTTCTGTATTGACCAAAAGACTTTCGTATAAGTGTTCTACGACCAGAAGGCTTACATGGAAGTCTTCTGACGAACAGATCTGAAAAAGTCAATTTCATTGAATGCTCAGCCTAAGGCAAAAGAGCATGAGCAAAGGTAGAATACATTTCATACTTGTTTCTTATTCCACAACAAGGTGTGCTGCCTAATCATTGATGGATGAAGCTGTACCAATGTGGGAAATAAAACCTTGGTGAAGAAACTAAGACTCACGGTTCAAGATCATCCCAAACCATACTCACGGTTCAAGATCATCCCAAACCATACTCACTTCAATTGCTCACCGAGGAAGGTAAAATCTGTGTGGGTAATCAAGTTAGGGTATCAATGCCATTGGAAGGTATGAGGATGATATCATTTGTGATGTCTTAACCCATGAAGGCTAGTCACATCCTGCTTGAACGTTCATGACAATATTATAAAAGGGATGTACATGATGGCTTCACCAACCTGCATACCTTTGCCCACAAGAAGAAGCATATCATTTTGGCGCCTCTAACTCCACAAGAAGTGCACCCAGACAAGTTGCAACTTCTCCATCATAACTCCATCTTATTGGCTACTTCAAGTGAGACCAAGGATGATTTTTTTAACCAACAATCCATGATCCTAATGATCAACAAGGAAGTACTACTTTTTTCTTTTAAAGTATAGGTATGTGTTTTGTGATGAAAATCCAATAGATATGGCACCTATTATGGACATTGAGACGCAAATAGAATTTTTACCAGGAGCTGCACTTCCTAACCGCCCAGCTTATAGGACAACCCGGTGGAAACAAAGGAACTTCGAAAGGCAGGTGAATGATCTCTTGGATAAGGCGCACATCCAGAAGAGAAAAAGTACTTGTGAAGTGCATGTTTTGTGGTGCCAAAGAAGGATGGAACATGTGGATGTGTGTGGATTTTAGAGCAATCAACAGCATCACAGTTATGTACATGCATCATATCCCATGTTTAGATGATATGTTAGATGAATTATATGGATCAGATGTGTTTTTTAAGATTGATTTGAAAATTGGTCATCACCAGATTAGAGAAAAAGAAAGAGATTAGTGGAAAACTACTTTTAAAATTAAACTAGAATTGTATGAGTGGCTGGTAATGCCATTTGGCATGACTAATGCGACTAGTACATTTAGGAGGCTGATGAATAATGTTCTTAGAGCTTACATATGAATATTTGTGGAGGTGTACTTTGATGACATTTTAATTTATAGTCATACCATGGAATAACATGTAGAACACTTGAGAAATGTGTTAGATGTGCTTAGGAATGAAATTTTGTATCCTAACTATAAAAAGTGTTCCTTTTGACCAAATAACCTTGTTTTTCTAGGTTTTGTTGTGTCAACACAGGGCATACATGTTGACAAGGAGAAGGTGGATGATTTTAGGGATTGACTGGCCCCTAAAAACATTAGAGAAGTTTCATGGACTTTCTGGTTTTTACAAGAGGTTTGTTAAGGACTTCTCGGTTGAGTGTCCTTTTATGGAATCTGCTATAAGCTCAAAGTATGTCTCAGAACTCAGTTTCGATATCAATAACACAACTCAATATAAAGAACTCTCTTTATTAATCTCTCTTAAGGAAATACTCAAAAAACCTTAAGCTCTCAACTCACAATATAAACTCTTATATTGAATGCAACACTCTTGCATCTCTTATATAGACTTTAGTATTCCTAAACTCTTAGGTAATAACTTTCCTATTCCTAACGTAGTTAGGATTAGTGTTGCTTAGACTCTAAGCTAACTTCATGTTTATCTCCAACATTATCCCCCTTAAACTTGAAGTTATCTTCTCCCACATCTTGAACTCCCACGAGCTCTTTCATTTCTCTAAACTTGATTCTTCCTAATGCCTTAGTCAGGATATCCGCCTTTTGCTCTGTTCCTGGTATATGTTCGACGTCGACAAGCTCGTTCTCAATGCACTCTCGGATGAAGTGGTAGCGCTTGTGGATATGTTTACTACGTCCATGGAATACAGGATTCTTAGTCAGTGCAATGGCCGATCTATTATCTAGGCGTATCACAACTTTGTCACTCGTTCTTCCAATAGCTTCTCCTAATAATTCTTGAAGCCATATGGCTTGTTTTGCAGCTTCAGTCGCAGCCATGAACTCAGCTTCGCAAGATGATAACGCCACTGTCTCCTGTTTTTGAGAACACCAAGTAATTGGACTATCATTTAAGTAGAAGATATGTCCAGTAGTGCTCCTGCCATCATCCTCGTCGATATTGTGGCTAGAATCACTGAACCCTTCGAGTCTCAATGCGCTTGCTCTCTCGTAGACTAGTCCCATACCCGTAGTTCCCTTTAGATACCTCATAACTTTCTTTAATGCTACTCCATGTGAGACCTTTGGGCAGTGCATATATCGACTGAGTAACCCAACACTGAACGCAAGATCTGGTCTTGTATGGAGTAAGTAGCGTAGACACCCGATCTGTCGTCTGAAGTCTTTCTCGTCAATGTTATCTTCCTCCTCGGCTTTTGATAACTTCAGACCAAACTCCATTGGAGTCTGTACAGCATTACACTCACCCATGCCGTTCTCACTTAATATCTTGTTCGCATATCTACTCTGATGCAAGATTATTTTCCCTTTCTCCTGTTTGACTTCGATCCCAAGATAATAAGTCAGGAGCCCGAGATCACTCATCTCAAAGATCCTTGACATCTCCAACTTGAAGTCGTGTATCATTGCTTGATCAGAACCTGTTATTAACAAGTCGTCAACGTATACGGCAACTAGTAGAAGATCATCTCGAACTTCCTTGCGATACAGGGCAGGCTCTTTTGAACATCTACTGAACTTTAACTCTCCTAAGACCTTGTTAAGCTTCTCGTTCCAAGCTCTTGGAGCTTGCCTCAATCCATATAATGCTTTGTTAAGTTTATAGACTTTTTCTTCTTCTCCTTTAACCTCAAACCCTTCTGGTTGTTTAACATATACAACTTCTTTTAAATCTCCGTGCAAGAAAGCGGTTTTGACGTCTAGATGGTGTATCTCCCACCCGTTTGAAGCGGCTAGAGCAATGAGAAATCTCACAGTTTCTATTCGTGCAACCGGTGCGAAAACTTCTTCAAAGTCCACTCCATGACGTTGGATGTAGCCTTTAGCTACTAATCTAGATTTGTATTTGTTAATGCTTCCGTCTGCGTTCCTTTTTATCTTGAAAATCCACTTCAGTCTGATTGCTTGTGCTCCTGGAGGTAGATCAACGAGATCCCAAGTCTTGTTCTTCACAATGGATTTTATTTCATCTTCGCAAGCCAAACGCCACACCTTTTCTTCCATTGCTGTCTTAAAATCACATGGTTCTTCATTCAACAATAGTAGCAGACGTTCTCCCTCTGCTTCACTCAACAAGATATAATCCTCAAGATATGCAGGCTTTTTGCTTATTCTTGTAGATCTTCGAACCTGAACTTCCTCTGTTTCTAAATCCTCTGTTTCTTGTGTTTCCTCTGTTTCTAGAGGAGCTTCAGAATCGATGTTTTCTTCTTCGTTTCTCTCCATATTCTCATCGTTGGTTATGTCTGAACCAGTTGTTGTTTCATCAAGGCCCTGATTACCATACTTTCCAAACTCGATTCTGAATGTTCCGGGTAGTGCTTCTCCATCGTGTTTGGTTTTGTTCCATTGCCATTTTTTATCTTCTTCAAAGACCACATCGCGGCTTACAACTATCTTTTGGTGTGTGGGATCAAATAGTCTATATGCCTTGGAACCTGGTTCGGTTCCAAGATGAACCAGTGTACGAGACCTATTCTCAAGCTTCTTTAAGTGTGGCATCTCCACCTTAGTATGTGCAAGACAGCCAAATATTCGTAGGTGCTCGATGTTAGGCTTCCTTCCTTTGAATGCTTCGTATGGAGTCTGTCCATTCAACGTCTTAGTTGCTATACGATTGATTAGGTATGTTGAGTGGCGAACCGCCTCTCCCCACAAGTAATTAGGTACCTCCATATGAGTTAATATGCTCCTTGTCATCTCTAACAGAGTCCGGTTGCGTCTCTCGACTACTCCGTTCTGCTGTGGAGTATACGGTGCAGTTAGGTGCCGTTGTAACCCATTGTTTTCACAATAAATCCGAAACTCTGTACTTGTGAACTCCCCACCTCTATCTGTTCTTAGTGTCTTGATCGACATATTAGTTTCTTGCTCAACAATCCTTTTGAAAACCTTGAATTTCTCGAATGCTTCTGATTTTTCTTTCATTAGTATGGTCCACATGTATCTCGAACAGTCATCAATAAGAACAAATATATATTTGTTTCTTCCTGCAGTCGATGGTGTTATTGGCCCGCAAAGGTCACCGTGTACTAGCTCAAGTACTTTGGATGCTCGGTATGTGGTTTTGTTTGGGAATGGTCGTCTTGTTTGTTTAGCTCGTAGACAAGAACTGCAGATCTCTTTTTCAACTTTCAACTCGGGAAGTCCTGTAACAAGTTGCTTGCTTATCATTGCTTTCAATGCATCGGCTCCAAGGTGTCCAAGACGTGCGTGCCATCTTGAGGTTTCGTATTGTACCGTAGTCTGCAGACACTTTGGTTCTTCTATCTCCATCATCACTTTGTATAGCCTGTTTCTTGACCGTGGTGCCTTCACGATGAGATTTCCATCCTTATCGTGTAAAGTTAAATAATCCTCTCGCATCCTTACATCACAACCTCCCTCCGTAGCTTGCCCGAGACTGATTATATTACTTCTTAGCTCTGGAATAAAGTAAACGTTTGCAAGGATTTTCTTCTTGCCGTCTTGGCTTATAAACAGAATGGATCCCTTCCCTTTTATGTCTATTCTTGAGTCGTCTCCAAAACGAACTTTACCAGTAATTGTATCATCCAATGAGTTGAAATATCTGAGATTACCAGTCATGTGGTTGCTGGCTCCGTTATCTAGGTACCATACTCTGTCATTATCAGTGTTTGATTCAAACTCCTTTGGTGTTATGTTACGTTCGTTGAGGTAGACAATCTCGTGCATCATAAGTTTATCAGCTTCTTGTGTTTCATTACCATTCTCAGTTGTTTCTTGTAGCTTAAGCAATCTGTCAGGGCAAGTGGCCGCAAAGTGACCTAACTTGTCACATCTAAAGCATGTGATCTTCGATGTGTCTCTGTTTTCCCAGTATGACTTCCCATTATCCCAGTACGAACGACCACGTCCTCTTCCTCTACCATAGTTATTTCGACCACCCCTTCCTCGTCCTCCATAGTAATCTCTGTTCTGTGACTCTGTATTTGAGTACATAAGCTTGCTCTGGTTCTCGTTTGTATCTTCTTCTTCTTCGTCATTGATACGCTCTTCGTATGCTTTTAAGCGCCCAATAACATCTTCAAACGTTGCAGTTTTTAAATCCAGATTCTGCTCAAGAGATGCAACCATGAATATAAACTTCTTTCTTGGAAGACTCCCAAGAAGTTTCTTCACGAGCTTAGATTCCTCAACAGTCTCTCCCAACGCAGTTGCCTTTGAGGTTAACTCTGTTATCTTGCCAACAAAGTCATCTATCTTCTCTGTCTCTTTCATCTTCATCCGGTCGAATTCTAACATTAATGTGTGTAGTCGTGCTTCACGAACCCTCTCTGCTCCCACATTACGCGTCTTTATTGCTTCCCATACTTTCTTTGCTGAGTCTAAGTGTCCGACTTGGAGGATCATAGTTTCTGGAATTGATTGAAAAATAAGGGCTGTCGCCATATTATTTTTCTTTTTGTCAGTTAATTCTTCTTCTATGACCTCCCAAACCTCATGAACATTCAGCACAACCTTCATCTGCATAGCCCACACAGTGTAATTTGTTGTGGTTAACATTGGACAACGAATTGAGGAAGGACCTCCTTCCTTCTTTGCAACAACAAGATCTCCCATCTTTCTTTCTATTTAGTTTTGCTCTGATACCAAATATAAGCTCAAAGTATGTCTCAGAACTCAGTTTCGATATCAATAACACAACTCAATATAAAGAACTCTCTTTATTAATCTCTCTTAAGGAAATACTCAAAAAACCTTAAGCTCTCAACTCACAATATAAACTCTTATATTGAATGCAACACTCTTGCATCTCTTATATAGACTTTAGTATTCCTAAACTCTTAGGTAATAACTTTCCTATTCCTAACGTAGTTAGGATTAGTGTTGCTTAGACTCTAAGCTAACTTCATGTTTATCTCCAACATCTGCAATATATACTTTCAGGACCGACGTTCTCATTCCTTATATCTGGAGATCCATTGATGGTTTGTTGTGTTCGTTGGATGAAGGAACGTTTGGTGTAGTGCTGTGTTTACTAGAGGTAGATACTGATGAGTCTCGTCTGTGTTTTGCAGAGAAAGTGGTGGTTTCTTTTTCTAGAAAACAGAAGGCTGAAGCGCGGTGTAGAGCGTCTTTGAACTATACTGGTGATCTAATTATTCTTTGAATCACAGAGTGAATTTACAGCAGATTTTAGTGTCTTGGGGCCATGCTGTCGTTTTTGTTTATTATTTAAGATCTTACTCTTTGAACCTATATATGTAGGATTGAGGTGTCTCGTTGTGCCCTTATATTAATGAGAAAAGGGCTCTTTCTGAAACTACTCTTCTATTAAGACAGCGTAATGTTCAAGGAAGGCAGTTGCTAGCTGAGTCAAATTTTCTATGAAATTACCCTCTAAGCTATCAAACCCTTCGAGTACGGGGCCGGTAAGATTTTTGACGAAAATCCTGCAGTACCCCGCTTCTTTTTCCTTGTTGAGAAGATGAGATTGGGCTACCACGACCCCAAGACACGTATATGAGTCTTAGGGTCTGATCTCCCTGAGAATTCTGGAATTTAATTTTCCATGTATCTCGAGATGCATGTTAGCTATCTGATTTGTAAGACGAGTTCGACGCGCCTCTTCTATTAGGCGGTCTATGTCAGGTGGAACTTGTGGAAATGTGGACCCTCGAGTTCAGCTGCATTAGATTCACGTTGTTTTTCTCGACATATCTTTGAAGATTTGAGATCATTGTCCCATATTGTAAAGGATTATGGACAGGCAAAAAAATAAATGATCTCTAACCTCATCCTTTTCCCCACAAAGCACACACTCCTGTTGAATCCCCGTGTTATCATGTCCCCTGTTGCAAGCATTTACTCTATTTTATACAGTCAATCTACTGCTGTAAATGTACTCATAAGATTTTTGTTTGTAAACCTTCAGATTAAACGATTAGGGTTTTGTTCTCTAATAATTATTTTGATTTATTTCTTATGTTGATAGATCTCTCATCTCTAAGTGTAGATTGGTCATCACCTTCGTCTTTCAAAAATTTCAAAAAAAAATTCAGTCTTGGTAGACATGCAAATGGTAAGATATATACTTCTTCCTTTCTCATAGAAAACATGAAGTGATCTATCTGAACTTCGTTTTTTTTTATCCCATATAAAGATGTCTCTTGTTTGTGGACTAACCAAAATCAACATAAGAAGAAGAAGTCAATGATTTTGTGGTTTTAACTGGGTTATTGATATACTAATGCTTGTATAGAAACAGAGATGAAAAAGTCATTGTTGACATGGATAAAGCAAAGTTATGTTCCGAAGAAACCATGATAAGTTATTCATCTTCAAGATATTATCAATTGGCTAAGGCAAAATTCATCTTTCTATCACAAGATATATCAATTTTACAAAACGTTTAGAGTAATCTTTTACTTGTAATTTTTTTTTCTTGGACTTCTTGCATTGTTATTCTCTTGTTAGGAAAATGAATCATATCAATACTATTAAAACATAAATAGAAAATCAGATCCAATTTTCTTCTAGGTAAATTTTTCATTTTAACTCTATTTTTTTTACTAACTTATATTATTACTATTTACTAGGTTTGTTTCCGCGTTACTTGTGGATTATGTATTTAAACTTTAACTATATTTAATTTTTCCTAGTCTATTCATGTTTAAATTTGTATTTAAAAGAATTGTTTTTAGTGTTAGATTTTGTGACCAGTTTTAAGTGATATTTGATATAACTATTAAGCAAATAATTTATTGCATAAAATTTTGTAACGTTTTATATAGGTTACCTCTTTGAATTATCAATTCTTCTTATTGAAAAAGGTTATCAGTAGTATATTTGAAATTTTTTCTTCAATAGTTATGAAGTACTATAAATAAAATCAAACATAAAATTTAATGATAAAACTAAATATCAAAAGGAAACTTGTTTTTTTAATAACGACTGACTTTTTGAAAATTTTAGTTTTCTAATACATTACATTTAAGATCGCTAATTTAATTGTTGGATTAATCAGCACCAATTAGTTGAAGTGTCCTGAATAGTTCAATTTAATTGCTCCATCATGATGCCTCATCATTCCTCCATAGCTAACTTTATAATATGCATATGAGACTGTAAGGAAACAACAGATAGAAGACATATCACAGGACAAAAGTAAATTTTGTAATCTATTTAAATTTAGGATACTAAAAGTTGGAGAACCCATGCTATGTGGCTATCTTCAACTCATTTCGTTCTATTTTTTTAGAAAGAATTCATATCGTTTTTGTCAAATTCACAACACTCTTAGAGAGTAGAACGGTTGTTTTATATTTGCAACATTACATCATTTATAGCTTAGAATCCACTTAACGCCCACTGTTTGTTATTTAGGGGCTGACTGGTTTTCCCGCTACCACCCGCAAACGCAGCTTTTGCGGTTCATGGCGGTTGTTAGCGTTTCGAAACAATCACAGAAAACGCTACAAATCGCTTCAAACCGCTCCGAATCTCCTAAAATCAAAAGCTGGTTCCAGCTAGCGTTTGCGGTTGCGGGCGGTTGCGGGAGGGTAAATTTTTTTCTTTAAAAACAGAATAAATAAAAATAATACTAAAAAATATCCAATAAAAATTAAAATTGAAATAATAGAAATTGTAAAGTGTATTCATATTATATTTCAATTTATATTATAAAATTTTAAAATCAAAATATTTTCTATAAATTTTTAAAATTTAATAATATGATTCTATAAATATAAATTTTATATTTATCATATTATTATGATTTTTAATATTTTTATAATTACATAAAATGAAAATATTGTTAAATTATTATTTAACAGATGTTGCGTTTGGTAGTTTACCAGTCATAAAAGTCAACAATTTCTAACAGCTGTACCAATCGTACAAATCTCTAAAAAACGCTTAAAACCGCAACCATCCGCACCCGCAAACTCCCGCAACCGCAACCGCAACCGCTGTGGTTACACCAGTCAGGTCCTAAGTGTTACCGCCAATATACCCGTTCCTTTATTTATTTAAATTATGAGGATTACATCTATCATGATATGGTACACACAACTTTTTTAGAAACTGCATGAGTAGAGCTCTCAATGGTATTAAGTTGTAAATAGTCTAGCAACAAAATTATCAAAATAAATTAAGGTTTTAGCTATATATTAAAAGTTTTTTTAATAAGACTTACTTTAAAGCAATTGAACATGTAAAATTAATTTATACATCTTTACAAAGTAATGTAACACTCAGCGAAGACTAACTCCAGTAGCACAAAACTTTGGCTAGCATCAATTATTAATGCTTTATACACATAGCTTAACAGAGTAGGAACAGAGCAGTTAAAGATTTCTACTAACTACAAATCATTGTGCACCACAACAATCTCGAGGAAAACTTAATTCTGAGACAAAAACATTAGCTTGCATCAAGCCTTTTTGATGTTAGGACTTTTCAAGGGTCTCTATCAAATGATGTAGTATAAAAAATTGTCGAACCAATCCTAAGTTATTCTAATGCAAAGGGAATGCAAGTCTATGCTTAATCTAAGTGTAACTAATTAAGTGAAGTGAAGTGAACTAAAACTAGATTAGAAATGCAATAAAAGAGTAAACTTTCTTTCTCAATATGAAGCAAGTGGACTTATGGGGCTGACATTTGATCTTGGGTGATGTAGATCTAATCTAAAGGTGACAAGCTATCAATCAAGCACTTTCCTTATGCCTAGACACAATACTAAACAAGCTCTATCTCTAGATGAATGTTCATTTGCTAAAGCAACTCAAGCATCAAATCCCTTTGGTTGAATGTTACTAAAGCAATTATGGAGAACAAGTCTACTAGCAATCTTAACACCTTTAACAACAAATCTCTTTGGCAAAATGCATTAAAAGCATTGAAGAGTTGGTTCAGGCATTTCATCATACACCTTTCGGGCAGGAAATGTCTAAAGATCTATTTTAGTATGATCAAGACCAAAATAGCATTGAGAACCCTCAACAAGCAAGGAAAGAAGTAGATTTAACACTAAACACCTTAGATCTTCACTAGTCACCCTTAATCACCCTAGCCCATGAATCCTAGATAGATCTACTCACTAATAGACATGATTAACCTCAAAACCAAAGATGATTCAAGGTTAAACATGTTTAGTGAACAAGATAATCTAACAAACACAAAGAAAATAAGATGAAAAAAGATCAAAGCTTTCTTAAGGTTTACAAATGTGTTTTTGAGAGAAAAAGAGTTAATTCTCAAATTTGGGATTACAAGAATATTTATATGGTCTTTAGAAACCTAATGGTCATAATAGAAAAGTCTAAAAAACTCCTTAAAAATCATAAAAACGACCAAGTGATAACACGCAGCTGTGTGCTTAACCCGCTCCCACTACCCCGCTCCAGAAAATCTCCAATTTGCGTGTAAACCCGAGCGGGTAGAAGACCTCGCTCCACTGTCCCGCTCCAGCCACCATAACGGGTTCATCACCCCGCTCCAGCTGTCTCCTACGTTTCTTAACTCCGCTCCCCGTGACACGAACCCGCTCCGGTGCACGCTTGGATTACAGCGGCTTAACTTCCTCGCTCAAGTCACCCGCTCTAGCTCGAACTTGACTCTTCTTCCTCGTCACCGGACCAAGCTTCTTCCGCCGTCGTCACTTCGTCCCGCTGTCGAAGCCATTGGAGGTCGAGATTACGCAATCGCCGTGGCCAGCTTCATCTCCTCGTCACCAGAATCAAGCCTCAACGGCGAGCTCCTCGGCGCCTCTCTCAGTCATGAACCTCCGCGTGCCACCGTGAAGCACCGTACAAGCCCTCTCCTCCGCTGCCAGCTCGCTGTCGTCACCGGAATCAGGTCTCTCCGTCGTAGCCGTCGGGATCGAGATGAACGAGAGCACCAATGGTGATTTTTAGCCATTTTGCACGTCTGGTCCTTATAGTTTTGGTTCTTCTCGCATTGACCCCACGTCTTTTGGATTTGCACAAAGAACCTCTCGAATTGACCCAGAATCTTTCAATTGATCATATTGGGTCCTCCACATTTGCAGGATGGTCCCCCACCTCTTGGTATTTCTCAATTCGGCCACAAACTCTGTGATTTGCAAAGGATAACCTTGCTAATTGACCCCAAACTTCTAATTGTGCACTCCAAACCCTGTTAAATGCAAATGGACAAATGTATGCATTATATATATAAATGCAACCTAAAATGACTTATAATAATCTAAAATATAAATCTAAAAACCTATAAAAACATGAGATATTAACTCCCACACACTAGTCCTTTACTTGTCCACAAGTAAACTTTCAAGAACTAAGGAAGAGAGATATAAAGATGGGAGCTTATAACCAAAAGAAACACTCATAGCACTCAACTTAACATCCTAAAGAAATATAGCAAATAGCATGAGCACACTCTCTTATTTTATTCTAGCTTCTCTAGGCATATCAATACTCTTATGCCTCTACACAAGATGCAATACTCATCAACCAACAAGTCTTCTTAACCAGCCCTCACATTGATTCACACACACACACAAGGTGAATTCTCACAAATGGGCACATGATCTTAATCATTTGGCTAGGTGATCAAATGGTCTAATATGGATGAAAAATAGGGTTCAATGCATCATTTTAAGGTGGCAATCACTCAAGAATCAAGGAGCTTGATCATTATGCAAAATTTATCTAAGACTAGGAGCAATTCATGCATACATGGATCCATCCTCATCATTCTACCCATTCCTAAGTGATTACAGATTCTACACCCTTTTCATTCATCCCATACCCCCAAAATAACAAACACACATCACTCACCCAATGAACAACTCTCTTTTCTCCCTTGGTAAGATCACTATGAATGATGCTTTGGTTGATTCTGGTGCAAGTGTGAATGTGATCTCATTGGAAATGGTAAAAAGTCTTGGTATTGAAAGCATGGAGCCAAACACATCTTCTCTCGTGTTTGGGGATTCATCTTCTACAACCCCCATTGGTCTCATCAAGGACTTCCCTTTGAATATTGGAGCATGCACAATTCCTATAGACCTCACTGTTCTGAAGATGGCAACTGAGAAGAGATTTCCTTTGATCCTTGGCACTCCATTTCTCACAACAGTTGGAGCATGTATTGATTTCCCAAACAAGAAGGTCACACTCCTCAATGTGAACAAGAATGTCTCTTACCCAATCCAATCTCCAATAGATGTTGGGTATTGTGGAACAATCACTTGTGAAGAACCATCCATTGAGAAGACCCAAGCTAAAGTGGTTGTTCCTGAGAAAGAAGATCTTGTTGGAGAGTCCTCTAAAAAGTTGTGTGTTGAACACTTGGAAAGTGCTAAAAGGGAGGAGGTGAGTAGAGCCACAAAGGCTACTCATGACATGAAGAAGATAGTGAAAGAACCTCATCCTCCACCTCTTGATAAGACTCCTCACACTCTCACTCTCCACCCAATGAAGCTCAAGGATGGAGCCATTGAGTACAAGATCAAGTGCAAAGGCAGGTCCAAGCCATTCTCAAGTGCAAGGGCCATCATCACTCCTCAGCTTCAAAACGACCCCATCAAGCTCCAAGAGCTCCTCTCTCAGGTCCTCACCATCACTCTTGAAGGTGGGAAGGATCCTCCTTCTCACTAGTATAAGAGAAAAGGTAGTCAAGCTAGTGACTCAAAACAAGCTCACTTGGGAGGAATTCCCATGGTTATCCTTGTATATAAATTTGCTATTTCATTTCTTTATGTTTTCAATAAGTGTGGCAGAAGTTTCAGGCCAGCTCAAAGCTCAAGCTCTAGACACCCATTACCGCACTTCACTCTCCACTTGAGGTATCACTCCAACCCTTCTTTGTACATACCATTACTTTTATCATATTTTCGGTATCTCCTTCTCTCTTATTCACACAGAGACTATGTGATTTAAGTGTGGGGGAGGTACCAAGTATTTAATCATGTTTGTTTTGTTGATTGTGAGTCTCATGCATTGCATTGTACATTCATATATGCATAGAAAAAACCATAAAAAAATTGAAAATTGCATAAAGAATCATGTAGTTGCATCACTTGCATTCTTAGGATTGAGTCTAGATCATATAGATTGCATTCACTTGCAGCCAAGCATTCCTGTCTCAGTGAGTATCTTTGTTGCATATCTCTCCTGTCTCAGCGTGATTCCACCATCATGCTGCAACACTTCGATACCCAAGTAGTAGGTTAGTCTTCCCAAGTCGCTCATCTCAAACTTGGTCCCCATCTCCTTCTTGAACTCAAGTATCATAGAGAGATTAGAGCCCGTTACCAGTAGGTCATCCACGTACACAGCTACAACAAGAAGACATCCTCCACACTTCTTCTGGTACAAAGAGGGCTCTTTAGAACAACGTGTGAACTTCAGTTCCCTGAGAATCTGGTTCAACTTATCATTCCAAGCCCTGGGCGCTTGCTTTAGTCCATACAACGCTTTGGACAACTTGTAGACCTTTTCCTCGCTTCCTTTAACCTCAAAGCCTTCTGGTTGACGAACGTAGACCTCCTCTTTCAAATCTCCATGGAGAAACGCCGTCTTTACGTCCAAATGATGGACTTCCCAACCGTGTGAAGCAGCCAGAGCGATGATGAGCCTGATTGTTTCGATCCTAGCAACAGGAGCGAACACTTCATCGTAGTCTATGCCATGTCTCTGTACGTATCCCTTCGCTACTAGTCTAGCCTTATACTTGTTCACACTTCCATCAGGATTACGCTTGATCTTAAAGACCCATTTCAAACCTATGGCTTTCACTCCCATCGGTAGATCGACTAGAACCCATGTTTGGTTCTTCTCAATCGAAGCAATCTCATCTTCACAGGCCTGTATCCACACTTTCATCCCTTTTGCCTCTGAGAAATCCCACGGCTCATCATTAAGCGACATAAGAAGCCATTCACACTCTGTTTCTGAAAGCAGAACATAATCAGAGAGATAGTCAGGCGTTCTTCTCTCTCTTAGCGACCTTCGCAGTTGTACCTCTCCTTCCTGCTCATCTTCATCATCAGAAATCACCACTGTATCAGACTCCTTAGCAGTACTGTCAACTTGCTCTGTTCCTACTTCCTCTGTTTCTCGCTCTGTTTGCTCTGTATTAACAGAGTTGAACTCGATTTCTCTGAGTCCTCTGTTTCCATGCTCTCCAAGATTGATTCTGAACGAGCTAATATTCTCTCCAGCCTTCTTAGCTTCGTTCCAATTCCACTTCTCTTCTTCCATAAAAACCACATCTCGGCTCACAGTAATCTTCTTACTCACTGGATCTATCAAGCGGTAAGCTTTGGTTCCTGGTTCCGTTCCCAGATGAACCAGTGCCTTTGATCGATACCTAACTTCTTTCTGTAAGGAGCCTCAATCTTTGCGTACCCTGCACATCCAAACACTCGTAGGTGAGAAAGATTAGGCTTTTGTCCCTTGAACATCTCGTAAGGAGTCTTAGCATCCAAGGTTCTAGTTGCAGCTCTGTTTATAAGGTAAGTAACATGTCTCACTGCTTCTCCCCACAGAAAATTTGGAACATTCATGTGCTTCAGAACGCTCCTTGTCATCTCCAAGATTGTTCTGTTGCGTCTTTCAACCACGCCATTTTGCTGAGGAGTGTATGGTGCGGTTAAGTGCCTTTGGATGCCGTTTTCTTCACAGAAACCATTGAACTCTCTAGATGTAAATTCTCCTCCCCTGTCTGTACGTAGCATCTTGATAGACACGCCTGCTTGCTGTTCAATGCTCACTTTGAGTCTCTTGAATCTATCAAAAGCTTCGCTTTTCTCCTTTAGCAACAACGTCCACATATAGCGAGAGTAGTCATCAATGACTACAAAGACATATCTGTTCCTACCAAGAGTTGGAGGACTGATTGGACCGCAGAGATCTCCATGTAACAGCTCAAGTCTCTGTGATGCTCGGAACTTAGTTGCTTGGGGAAATGATCGTCTGGGCTGTTTACCGAGGAAGCAAGAGACACATGTCTTCTTTTCAACATTCATCCTGGGTATTCTAGTAACCAGATCCTTGCTAACCATAAGCCTTATGTTCTCATAGTTGATATGACCTAACCTCGCATGCCACTTGCTTGACATATCAGTAGACTTAACTTGGAGGCACATCGCTTTATCAGCCTCAAGTGCCACCTTGTAGAGTCTGTTTCTACCTCTCTTAGTTCTCATCAGCAGCTTTCCACCACGATCATAGACATTCAGTACGTCACCTTTCATCCTGACCTCGCAACCTGCCTCAGTAGCCTGACCCAAGCTGATGATGTTACTCTTGAGAGCCGGTATGTAGTACACATCAGACATTACTTTCTTCATCCCATTCTCAAAAGCAAAACTGATAGTTCCCTTTCCTCTTATGTCGATGCGAGAGTCATCACCAAACTTGACTTTTCCAGTGATGTTGTCATCAAGCGAGGTGAAGTAAGAGCGATCTCCACTCATGTGGTTACTGGCTCCATTGTCCAAGTACCACACATTGCTCTTGTCAGAGTCAGTCTCAAACATGTTAGGCTTCACCTTTTCTTCATTGAGAAAGACCACTTCATGCATCATTAACTCATCTGCCTCATGCGTATCATCCTCCTTCACTTCGTGTGCTTCCTGCAGTTTAAGCAGTCGGTCAGGGCAGTCAGAGACATAGTGTCCAACCTTATCGCATCGGTAACACGTGACTTTTGATGCGTCTCTCACATAGTTGTCTCTTCCATAACCTTGTCTGCCACGACCTCTTCCTCGACTAAAGTATCTTCCTCCACGACCACGTCCTCTGTTTTCACCAACAGGACTGCGAGTGTTATGTTGCTCTGAGTTAGCATACAAGAGTTTACTTTGGTCTGCAGAGCTTTCTTCTTCCTCCTCAGTCACACGTTTTTCGTAGGCCTTCAGCCTTCCGATTATATCCTCAAAACTAGTCGTTTTGAGATCAAGAACTTGCTCCAGTGCAGCCACTATATGTATATACTTCTTGCGAGGGAGGCTCTTTAGAAACTTCTTGACGAGTTTGGTTTCTTCAATTTCCTCTCCAAGCGCAGCAGATTTGGAAGAAATCTCAGAGATTCTTCCGGTAAACTCATCAATGGTTTCTTCATCCTTCACTTTCAATCGATCAAAGTCAGCCATGAGTGTCTGCAGTCGAGCTTCCTTAACTCTATCGGCTCCCATGTGTCTGGTTTTGATGGCGTCCCCGATCTTCTTTGCTGAATCTAGTTCACCGACTTGCAGAACCAGAGCTTCAGGTATAGACTGAACCAGCAACGCCATGGCCATATTGTTCTTCTCAACATCTCCTCCTTCTGTCTCGACGACATCCCAAACTTTGTGAACCTTCAGTAGAATCTTCATTTTAATGGCCCATACCGTGTAGTTTGTGGAGTTAAGTATGGGACATTTGATCGATGAAGATCCTGTCTCTTTCTGTTTCATTGTAGCAACCGTAAGATCCGCCATAGCTTCAATTTGTTGCTCTGATACCAAATATTGAAACTAGTTAACACGATTGCATTTGTATACTCAACAAGATTATAAGACTCACTCTCTTATATAAAAGCTCAAGGAGAAAACTCACTCAAAACCTCAAGCACTACAAACTCAATCAATCTCTATTAACCTTATCACACACGATAGGTTTTATATAAGCTACAAAGAGAATATTCTAATCTAAGAGATAACAACAGACTGTTATCAATATCTCCTAACTAACAGCTTCAGTCTTTATCTCAAACGTCAACTAGATTAGTACTCTCCGTAGCTTGCTCCGCAAGTCTCTCACTCTTGACAAATCATCTTCAAGCTTACTCCAACATAACCTGGAAGTTAGATTGCAACACACCATCACAGTATGACGATGAACAAAGTGGATCAGTCGGTTGGATTCCGTAGCATCATCTTAGATGCCCTAAGTTTCTCTGTGGAGATAATATTCGTCTCTCTTAATCCAGGGACCGAATCATTGAAGAATAAAGCATATGAGGCCGTTGTAGTTGGTCTCGCCGTTTGGATGATCAGGTTTGTGGATTCGATGAGAAGCCTGAGAAGCCAGAGAGCGAGTTATATATATATATATATATATATGTGAAGTTAAGGTAATTGAAGAGTTTGGTCGCCATAGGATTCTTACAATAATGAAGAGTGAGTGAGAGTGGTGCATGACTTCAGTAACTCCGGAGATCCGAAACAACTAAGCAGAGCCGCCACTGAAATTTTGGGGGCTTGAAACAAAATGGAAAATGGGGCCTAATTCCCTAGTCTATATTTGAGAAGTGATTTACCACATGTCTTCTCTACAATCGTTTTCACAAAAAAAATTGTGACGTGGCCATTAAGATTGATGACATGTCATATGGTTAAATATGACATGGACAATTACATTTAATGCTACTATATATTTTTGGAAATCTTTTTAGAATATGACAATAACTCATATATTGCATTTAATATTGATTTATATTTTTGGTAAACTTTGTAAAATATGGTAATAACTCATAAATCATCACTAAAATAAATATATTCAAATATGATATTTTGAATTTCGAAATATTATATAATTTTACTTTTATAATAATAAAATTTTTATTATCTAAAATTTTCTAAATTTTCTGAATTAAAAAAATAAATCGTAATATCATTAGTTTCTTTTAGATATCTACAAATTATATAAATATTATTTAGTTTTGAATTTTGATAACTATACAATTTTATATGATTTTTAGTAATTTTGTACAAGTTGATATAATAATTTAACCAAATGAAATAAATAATTTTTTTATCTAAGATTTTAACTTTATATATATACATATATATTCTTAAATATAATTTAAAAAAAATATATTTTCTCTTAATTTTATGCTTAATTAATGATATTTGTATTAATTTTTAGTCAAAAATAATAAAATATATAATATTAATAAATTACATTTTAAAATATAAAATTTAACTTTAAAAAAATTCATCACTACACATGGTGCATGAAAACACCTAGATTAATAATTGTGACATAGCTACTAAAATTGATGACATGTCTTATAGATTAATATGACATGGACAATTATATATAATGTTAATTTATATTTTTGATAAAATTTTTAAAATATGGTAATAACTCATATATTATATTTATTATCGATTTATATTTTTAGACTTTTTAAAAATATGGCAAGAACGCATAAATCATCATTAAAATAAATATATTCAATTATGGCATTTCAAATTTTGAAATATCATTTAAATTAAAATATTTCAAAAATATATACATATTTTTAGAAAATTATAAAATTAAATCATAAAATCAAATTAAATCGTAAAATCATTAGTTTTTTATATATATTTACAGATTTTATAAATATTGTTTAATTTTTAATTTTTGACAATTCTGAAATTTTACATATTTATTTAATATATTAATTAAAAATAAATAGATAGAAAAATCTACCTAAGATTATAATTTTAAATATATACATGCACATTCTTAAATATAATTCAAAAAAACAAAATTTATTTTATCTTAATTTTAATGTTCAGTTAAATCAAATTTATATTAAATATTGATAAGAAAAAAGAAAATTGATAATATTAATAAAAAATAAATATAATTTATATTTATCTTTTAAAAAATATTTCAAAATTCTTTTACTGCACATGGTGCAGGAAAACACCTAGTATACATTACAAAAATATCTTCAAAAAAAACTTATAAACATAGTTTCGTTATAAAGTATTAAACCATAAAACATAAGTTTTCATACACAGAGGAAAAAGAAAGAACAAATGGTTTGCAGATCAGGGAAAGGAAGAAGCGTAAGAATCTATTTTAATAAACAAAAAGAAGTGCAAGAGTCTAGGAAAACGAGTTCTGATAGAATCTATGAAGAATCGCTCCCAAAACATAGTTTCGTTATAAAGTATTAAACCATAAAACATAAGTTTACATGGTTTTTTTTGAACGTCTGAGTCGATTATTATCGATTAATTGTGCTATTACAATGGTGAGAATATTACAAAGACGATTTTACAGCCGACAATTCTACCACTCTGTGAGAATACCCGCCTGACTGCATCACTCTGAGCCATCCTATAAGAAACATGGTTAGACCAAAGAAAAAGAGTTTTAACTTGGTGGATTTTTATTCTTTTTTATTTATTGGGCTATTGTATTAATGTGTTATTTAGCCCATTAAAATAAATTTCAATTGTTAAAACCCAACGTGATATTGCCAGGTTTAACTGATCTCATTTTAATTTTTAATATTAGATAATGTATATTGTGTTGAATAATATAAAGGTGATGCTGGATTTTATAATTATTAAATATATATATGAGTATGTGAAGATAGTAAAAGTAACGAAGGAGAGAGAGAGATGAAAAGGACAGATTGCTTTTTATTCTTATTTGTCTCTCACTTTTCTGATTGTTACGAAATGAGAAAGAGAGGAGTACTATTTATAGGTGAAAGAAATTACATGCACATCAACGTGTGTACTGATGATGATGCTGGCTATTTCTATGGTTAAGACAAGTGTACATCAGGTGTACTATTAGATAGAGATGAATTTGGATAATCATTTTTATTTGTATCCTTATCTTTAACACTCCCCCTTGATTATCCAAATTGTATTACGTAGTGCCTCATTAAAAACCTAGTCATGGAAAAACCCAATGGGATAAAAACCATGACAAGGGAAAAAGAGTACACTGACGTAATCTCTCCCGAGAGTAATGGACATAGCTTTTTCCTCATAGGTCACGCAAACGCCGCATCCCGATACCGTCGACGTGTTTCCGGAATGTTGTAGTCGGAAGAGATTTGGTGAACAAGTCAGCCGGATTGTCGCATGACCGTACATATTCGATGTCCACTTCTTTATTTTTCTCGAGCTCCCGAATGTACGAGAAAAATCTTGGAGGGATGTGCTTCGTTCTGTCGCTCTTAATATAGCCTTCTTTGAGTTGAGCGACGCAAGCCGAGTTATCTTCAAAAACTTTCGTCGGCTCTTTCTTGTTAATTATTCCGCTTGAATCTTGTATGTGGTGACTCATTGATCTCAGCCACACACATTCTCGACATGCTTCGTGAAGCGCAATAGTCTCTGCATGATTCGAAGATGTTGCAACCAGAGTTTGTTTTTGGGACCGCCAAGAGATCGCGGTTCCACCAATTGTAAAAACGTAGCCGGTTTGCGATCGAGCTTTATGAGGATCTGATAAGTATCCTGCATCTGCAAAACCAACCATACCAAACTCGGGTTTTCTAATATACATTAACCCTAAATCAACTGTACCTTGTAAATAACGGAATAAATGCTTTATTCCGTTCCAATGCCTGTGAGTAGGAGCAGAGCTATATCTTGCTAAGAGATTAGTTGCAAAAGCAATATCAGGCCTGGTACAGTTTGCCAGGTATAATAGCCCACCGATAGCACTCATATAAGGTACTTCAGGACCTAATATCTTCTCGCTATCTTCGCAGGGTCTAAAAGGATCACTCTCAACATTGAGAGATCTACCAACCATTGGAGTACTCAAAGGAGTCGCTTGATCCATACGAAAGCGTTTCAATAACCTTTTCGTATAGTTTGATTGATGCACAAATATTCCTTCTCGGAGATGCTCTATTTGGAGCCCAAGACAAAAATTTGTCTTGCCGAGATCTTTCATTTCGAACTCCTCTTTCATATGAGTTCGAGCATCATCAACCTCCTTTTGAGTTCCAATCATGTTCAGGTCATCTACATATACAGCGATGATCACAAAGCCAGATGACGATTTTTTAACAAAAACACATGGACATATCGCATTGTTCACATATCCTTTACTCAAGAGATAGTCACTTAAGCGATTGTACCACATGCGTCCGGATTGCTTTAATCCGTATAGTGATCGCTGTAACTTGACCGAACAAACCTCCCTGGATTTTTCTTTCAATGCCCCTGGCATTTTCAATCCTTCAGGGAGTCTCATATATATATCATTATCCAACGATCCATACAAATAAGCTGTCACAACGTCCATGAGATGCATTTCAAGATTTTTTGACACCGTAAGGCTCATCAAAAATCTAAACGTAATTGCATCCATTACCGGGGAATACGTTTCCTCAAAATCAACTCCCGGTCTCTGAGAGAAACCTTGGGCTACTAATCGGGCTTTATATCGTGTTACTTCATTCTTTTCATTTCTTTTTCTCACGAATACCCACTTATACCCAACAGGATTTATATTCTCAGGCGTTATGACAATAGGTCCAAAGACATTTCTTTTATTCAGGGAGAGTAATTCAATTTGAATGGCCTTCTTCCACTCCTCCCAATCATGTCTTTTCTGACATTCTAAAATGGACCTTGGATCAGGATCATCACTTTCGTGATCTATTTCTTTGGACACAGAAAAGGAGAACATTCCATCAACATCTTTTATTTTATTTCTGATCAATAACTTTTGATCAAGGGCGTAGTTGATGGAAATCTCATACTTTTCTGTTCCCTCCTCGTCATCTGGATCCTTATCTTTATTTGGTTCTTCTTGAACCTTTTCATCTATGCCTTCTTTCAGACATTTTTCAATATCAGGTTCTTCTGGAACCTTTTCACTTTGTTCAACCAATTTCTTTTTCTTTCGGGGATTTTTATCTTTTGAACCCGCTGGTCTCCCCCTCTTTAACTGAACCCCAGGTTCACTTATTTTGTTTCCATCAGTTTGTTCCCCAGAAACAACAACTCTTGATGGAACATTTTCAGCGGGTATATATGATTTCGTCACCCTTCTCGTATCTGTGAACGCATCTGGTAACTGGTTTGCCAATTTATGCAAATGCACAATTTTCTGAACTTCCAGCTCACTTTGATTCGTAGGGGGATCAAGGTGTAACAACGACTGTGTACACCAAGTAATCTCTTTAGGAATTTCTCTAATTCCTCCCCCTAATGCTGGAAATTCATCCTCATTAAAATGGCAATCGGCGAATCTTGCCGTAAACATATCACCAGTTACTGGTTCCAGATATCTTATTATACTTGGTGACGTATAACCCACATATATTCCCAATCTCCTTTGTGGGCCCATTTTTGTTCTTTGTGGCGGAGCTATCGGAACATAGACCGCACACCCAAAAACACGGAGATGGGATACATCTGGCTCTTGCCCAGATGCCAATTGTGATGGGGAGTACTTATGATATGCACTCGGTCTCAACCGAATTAGTGCAGCTGCATGCAAAATAGCATGACCCCATATAGAAATTGGGAGCTTTGTTCTCAAGACTAACGGTCTTGCAATCAACTGCAACTGTTTTATCAACGACTCAGCCATGCCATTTTGTGTATGCACATGGGGAACTGGATGCTCTACATCAATCCCCATTGACATACAATAATCATCAAAGGCTTGTGATGTAAACTCACCAGCATTATCAAGCCTTACTTTCTTAATGGCATACTCTGAGAACTGCGTTCTCAGCTTTATTATTTGGGCAATGAACTTTGCGAAAGCCGTATTTCGTGTTGTCAAAAGACACACACTTGACCATCTAGTAGATGCGTCAATCAATACCATGAAATACTTAAATGGTCCGCAAGGTGGGTGAATCGGCCCACATATATCACCATGTATTCTTTCTAAAAACATTGGTGATTCATTGCCTACTTTTGCTGGTGATGGCCGAGTTATAAACTTTCCTTGAGAACATGCTTTACATGTAAACTCGCCCGTTTGCAAAACTTTTCCGTGTTTCAACGGATGGCCATTCAAGTTTTGCACTATCTTTCTCATCATGACTGAACCAGGATGTCCTAGCCTCTCATGCCAGATTTTAAATGTATCAGTAAACTTCATGTTTACCACGGCATAGGACTCAGTCATGTTTATTTTTGTACAATATAGTCCAGAGGATAACATTCTTAACTCTTCCAATATATGTTTCCTCTCGGACTTAATGCAAAGAAACTCAATGCCATCTTTACTCATAGTCTCAATATGATATCCATTCTTTCGGATATCCTTAAAACTTAATAAGTTTCTATGAGACTCGGGGGAATACAATGCATCACTTATTTCAAATATTGTTCCCCCTGACATTGAAAATTTCGCTCTACCAGAGCCCATAATAATCTTTGCATTACCAGATATTGTACTTACGCTTCCAGCGTAATCTTTCATTTTGAGACTGGAGAAATATTTTCTATCTTTAATTATTGTGTGCGTTGACGCACTATCCGCCAAGCACATATCTCCATCCAAAGTCTCAAAGTCTGGCATTCTTTCTGAATTTAAAATATTTATAAAACATATATTATTAAACATAAAATATGAAACATAACATATATCTTACAACAAAAGATAACGATACTATAATACAGTAGACTTATATCACATCGATCTTATATCACACATCGATGTTTTCTGGCTCAACCAGAAAATCTGATACGTCGAGATGAGTATCATCATTTAAATCATGAAAGGATGGCCCGGGTTCATCAGAGATGAAATTCGTTTCACCTCCACTTTTCTCTTTTCCCTTTTGGGATTCTCTATACAGATCGGCTAAGTGTCTTGGCGTACGACAGGTACGTACCCAATGACCTTTCATGCCACATCTGTAGCAAACCTTTTCTATTTGCCTTTTATCATCCCGGCCCCTTTCATTCTCTTGGGAGTCCTTTTTAGTTCTTTCATCATACGGACGGAATCTTCTTCCTCGTCCTCTCCCACGACCATGATTTCGACCTCGACCACGTCCACGTCCTCGTCCTCTCCAATTATCATAACTGGATGATGCAACATTCACTTCGGGGAATGGAGCAGATCCAGTGGGACGAGCCTGATGGTTTAATAACACGAGTTGATTATTTTGTTCCGCTACAAGGAGGATTTGCATCAACTCCGAATAACGCTTAAATCCATTCACCCGGTACTGTTGCTGCAGGATTACATTTTCAAGATGGAATGTGGAGAGAGTTTTCTCGATCATATCATAATCACTTATTTTCTCTCCACATAACATCATCCTTGAAGTAATTCCGAACATAGCGGAATTAAACTCACTTACACTTTTGTAGTCCTGGAACCGGAGATGGATCCACTCGTGTTTGGCTTTTGGTAAGATCACATACTTCTGGTGATCAAACCTCTCTTTAAGAGATTGCCAGAGGTCCCCAGGATCCTCTTTCGTAATATATTCATCTTTTAAACCATCATGTATGTGGTGTCGTAAAAATATCATGGCTTTAGCCTTTTTCTCATCCGACACCGTTTTAGTATTATCGATGGTTTCCAAAAGCCCGCTACCTCTTAGGTGCATTCTTGCACCTACTGCCCAGGTCATATAGTTATTTCCCGTAATATCCAGGGCATTAATTTCGAGCTTTGTCAAATTCGACATGATTACTGTATTCATAAAATAATATAAATATAGACGAGAATAAATGCATAATTTAAATGCAGAAATTAAAAGCATAAATTAAATGCAAAAATTAAATTGCGTAAACTTAAATTGCATAAATTTAAATAACATAAATAAAATTGGGGGTCCAGCCCACCATATGATCCAGGAGTCTTAGACTTCCATATTTGATCATTTTCAAAGGTTCGAGGCGACATAGTCGACCATATTAACCTTTTCTTTTAATCAATGTCCGAGGAGGCTTAGCCTTCCATTTTTGACCTTTTATTCACGGAGGTAAAACCTACCACGTGTTTCTCTGATCGTGAAGGCCTAGCCTATCTTAACGATCAGCCGGGGAAGGCAACGCCTATCACAGTATGACGATGAACAAAGTGGATCAGTCGGTTGGATTCCGTAGCATCATCTTAGATGCCCTAAGTTTCTCTGTGGAGATAATATTCGTCTCTCTTAATCCAGGGACCGAATCATTGAAGAATAAAGCATATGAGGCCGTTGTAGTTGGTCTCGCCGTTTGGATGATCAGGTTTGTGGATTCGATGAGAAGCCTGAGAAGCCAGAGAGCGAGTTATATATATATATATATATATATATATATATGTGAAGTTAAGGTAATTGAAGAGTTTGGTCGCCATAGGATTCTTACAATAATGAAGAGTGAGTGAGAGTGGTGCATGACTTCAGTAACTCCGGAGATCCGAAACAACTAAGCAGAGCCGCCACTGAAATTTTGGGGGCTTGAAACAAAATGGAAAATGGGGCCTAATTCCCTAGTCTATATTTGAGAAGTGATTTACCACATGTCTTCTCTACAATCGTTTTCACAAAAAAAATTGTGACGTGGCCATTAAGATTGATGACATGTCATATGGTTAAATATGACATGGACAATTACATTTAATGCTACTATATATTTTTGGAAATCTTTTTAGAATATGACAATAACTCATATATTGCATTTAATATTGATTTATATTTTTGGTAAACTTTGTAAAATATGGTAATAACTCATAAATCATCACTAAAATAAATATATTCAAATATGATATTTTGAATTTCGAAATATTATATAATTTTACTTTTATAATAATAAAATTTTTATTATCTAAAATTTTCTAAATTTTCTGAATTAAAAAAAAATAAATCGTAATATCATTAGTTTCTTTTAGATATCTACAAATTATATAAATATTATTTAGTTTTGAATTTTGATAACTATACAATTTTATATGATTTTTAGTAATTTTGTACAAGTTGATATAATAATTTAACCAAATGAAATAAATAATTTTTTTATCTAAGATTTTAACTTTATATATATACATATATATTCTTAAATATAATTTAAAAAAAATATATATTTTCTCTTAATTTTATGCTTAATTAATGATATTTGTATTAATTTTTAGTCAAAAATAATAAAATATATAATATTAATAAATTACATTTTAAAATATAAAATTTAACTTTAAAAAAATTCATCACTACACATGGTGCATGAAAACACCTAGATTAATAATTGTGACATAGCTACTAAAATTGATGACATGTCTTATAGATTAATATGACATGGACAATTATATATAATGTTAATTTATATTTTTGATAAAATTTTTAAAATATGGTAATAACTCATATATTATATTTATTATCGATTTATATTTTTAGACTTTTTAAAAATATGGCAAGAACGCATAAATCATCATTAAAATAAATATATTCAATTATGGCATTTCAAATTTTGAAATATCATTTAAATTAAAAATATTTCAAAAATATATACATATTTTTAGAAAATTATAAAATTAAATCATAAAATCAAATTAAATCGTAAAATCATTAGTTTTTTATATATATTTACAGATTTTATAAATATTGTTTAATTTTAATTTTTGACAATTCTGAAATTTTACATATTTATTTAATATATTTAATTAAAATAAATAGATAGAAAAATCTACCTAAGATTATAATTTTAAATATATACATGCACATTCTTAAATATAATTCAAAATAAACAAAATTTATTTTATCTTAATTTTAATGTTCAGTTAAATCAAATTTATATTAAAATATTGATAAGAAAAAAGAAAATTGATAATATTAATAAAAAATAAATATAATTTATATTTATCTTTTAAAAAATATTTCAAAATTCTTTTACTGCACATGGTGCAGGAAAACACCTAGTATACATTACAAAAATATCTTCAAAAAAAAACTTATAAACATAGTTTCGTTATAAAGTATTAAACCATAAAACATAAGTTTTCATACACAGAGGAAAAAGAAAGAACAAATGGTTTGCAGATCAGGGAAAGGAAGAAGCGTAAGAATCTATTTTAATAAACAAAAAGAAGTGCAAGAGTCTAGGAAAACGAGTTCTGATAGAATCTATGAAGAATCGCTCCCAAAACATAGTTTCGTTATAAAGTATTAAACCATAAAACATAAGTTTACATGGTTTTTTTTGAACGTCTGAGTCGATTATTATCGATTAATTGTGCTATTACAATGGTGAGAATATTACAAAGACGATTTTACAGCCGACAATTCTACCACTCTGTGAGAATACCCGCCTGACTGCATCACTCTGAGCCATCCTATAAGAAACATGGTTAGACCAAAGAAAAAGAGTTTTAACTTGGTGGATTTTTATTCTTTTTTATTTATTGGGCTATTGTATTAATGTGTTATTTAGCCCATTAAAATAAATTTCAATTGTTAAAACCCAACGTGATATTGCCAGGTTTAACTGATCTCATTTTAATTTTTAATATTAGATAATGTATATTGTGTTGAATAATATAAAGGTGATGCTGGATTTTATAATTATTAAATATATATATGAGTATGTGAAGATAGTAAAAGTAACGAAGGAGAGAGAGAGATGAAAAGGACAGATTGCTTTTTATTCTTATTTGTCTCTCACTTTTCTGATTGTTACGAAATGAGAAAGAGAGGAGTACTATTTATAGGTGAAAGAAATTACATGCACATCAACGTGTGTACTGATGATGATGCTGGCTATTTCTATGGTTAAGACAAGTGTACATCAGGTGTACTATTAGATAGAGATGAATTTGGATAATCATTTTTATTTGTATCCTTATCTTTAACATATTGGATTTTTTTAAATGGGGGCCTAAGACAAAGTTTTTAATGGGCTTGACCCAGAGCCGGCCCTGCAGCTAAGGGACAGTTTTGTTGAGGAAGATGAAGACTGAGCAATGCATGTCGACGTTACTAATTCAATGGTTTTAGTGGGCCATCAATTGGACTTCGAAATAAGACAAAATGAATCATTAAAAACTGATTCTGATATAAATGTTGGGTTGGGCTCGTCGATGAGATTTATAAAATGGCATAAAAACTAAGCTGACATGTCATAATGATTGGTTCTAAATATTTTTATTGTGTGGAAAGACTAAGAAGCCTTTAAATCATTTCATTTTAGTTATGGTCAGTGTTTTTAAAACCGGACCGGCGAGCGAACCGGAAATTTTTTGGGTAATGGATCAATGTGGTTTGACCTGGTTCGATTGGGTTCGACCGGGTTTGATGTATTAAACTGAATTTAATAATATTTTGTATATAATATGCATATTTTAGAAAATAGCAAACTGAAATGTAATAACAAAAATAAAAAATCTAATAGTTCAAATCTAAATCAATAGAAAAAACACATTTAAAGTTTATTCTCTAGGTTTTTATCACTATAAATTTTATCACCTTTAAAAAAAATTATACACATTAGTGCAAAGTTGCGACGGTTGTTTATTTTCATTGTGACAGTTATTTTTTTCTGTGTTAGAATTTGGTGGAAATCATATTTATTGATAATTCTTTTCTATTGCTTAGTACATCACAAAAGTTTTATAAAGACATCAAAAACACAAAAGTATAAAATACCTTGTGAATTGCAGTCTTGTAGAGACGTCGGGGACTCAAAAGAAAAAAAACGTCGAATATTACAATACCTTATGAATTACAGTTTATCACAAATCCTATTTTTATTTTTTTTAAACTAATTATTTTTTTAATTTTTTTAATTTTTTTTGTTTTCTATACGAACCAGGGTTTTGCTGGTTCGTTGGGTCGCCGGTTCCCGGGTTTTTAACGGTTCAATATGATTTTTTAACCGGTTCAATGTTAGTTGGGTTTTAGCATTAACCCAACTCGGCTTGGTATCCGGTTCACGGTTGAACCCGGTCCGACCGCCGGTTCGGTCCAGGTTTAACAACACTGGTTATGGTAGATTCATTCTTAGATATAGTGTAACTAAGGTAAAAATAAATGTAATAAATATCAATATCTACCAAATTTTAATATCCATAAAATTAAATTAATATTAAACACAAATATGATAACAAAAAAACTATAATATAATTTTTTTATAAAAACAGCACAAAATACATCCACTCTTTGAATGGCGGGTCAGAATCTAGTTACTTATTATTGAGCACATTACACTGACTTCCTCTACCCATATAACGAACCCATCTAATCTATTAAAAGAAAAGTACAAATAAAAAATCACCCTAAAAGTTATTACTTATTTACAATGAAATGCCACTAAAGTATTTAATAAATTTAATATTAAATATTCTTTGTCTTTCCCACTACTAGAAAACGCAGGCTTAGCGACGAGACTTAACGACGGAATTATTTCCTCGTAAATGTACATCGAGTTTACGAGGAAATTACGTAAAAAGATAAAAACACGTAAGTTCGTCGTTAAAATAAAAACACAGCATTATAATCTAATAAAATCTAATTTAAAAAAAACATGTTACAGTTGTATATTTTCCTCCATTGGAACTTAATTCAAACTCTTCAATAATTCATAAGTCAAATTGTTTGAACAATCAGTAAGTCAGATAGTTTGCATTATTGTCTAGATTATAATTATCTTATCTTATGGGATAATTGGTTCCCCTACATCCAAAACGAAGGTTAATTACTTGTGCCCCCTTAATCATGCAATCTTTTTCATGACTTATTTGCCTCTATGTGATCAAAACAGCTGAGCTGGTAGGTTTATATTTTATCGCAGCCCTATAGCTAGGTGCGTCAGATCTCACTCTGACTCTCTAAAATCCTAGACAAGCATGATGCGATTATCAAGAGATATCTTTTAATTTTTAATTATTTACTTAAGAATTTGCCGGTTACTATTTATCTTCTCTCTTATCCTCTACTCTACCTTTCTCTTTCTTCTTGAAGTTTTATTCTTCTCCAAACTCTCGTTCTTCTTCAAATTCTCATTCTTCTCTTCCATTCATTCTCTGTATTTCACAATCAATTTTCTTTATAAATCATTAAAATTTCTCTTCTTTTTATCAATCATTAAAATTGTTCCTTTTTCTTTATAAATGTTCTAAAATTAAATTATTCAGATCCAAGAATTTAATATCAAAAGCAAAATAAAGGAATTTTAAGTTCATGACTATTCTTCAACTTCTAGTAAAATTTCCTTTTTTACTTGTTTTTCTTTTGCTTGAACGTGTTCTTTTTGTCGTGAGTGAATTTTAATTTATAGTGATTTTTGTTATAAGTTTGATGTTCTTTTCTCACTTTGATTGTCTAAACTTGAAACTGGTCTAAGATTTGTTATCTGAAATATTTGGTGGTGTAGGTGAAAGTTGTGTCGGATCCGAGAAGGATTAGCTGATGAACTTTCTTGCCAGGATTGGGAAGTTGCTGAAGATAGAAGATGAATCTAGAGTGATGGCTAGCAATTTCTTGATGTTTATTGATATAGATAGCATTTACATTAGCGGTCATTTTACTTGTTACCCAACATTATTTATGTTTATTAGTGTACTAGGATAAGACCTGCGCCTTGCGCATGGTGAATATATATGAAAATTATTTAAGAAATATTGTATAGAAAAATAAAATTTATATTCTTGTTCGAATAAATATTTTTGGCTCTTAAACGTTTTTCAAAATTTTTGGGTTAATTACATAACTTGTTTACTGATGAACTGATCGTATTTTTTAAAATATTTTAGATAAAAGAATCACTTATCGTATAAGAATCTGACGTTTAAGCCAAAAAATCTCAGGCCTAGTATTTGGTCACAATGAAACTATGACAACTCGTCATGATTTAGCGATTTAAAAGTTAATTATGGTTATGAGAAGTTTACGTGCCAAACCTATTTGTCTTCATTCTCTTTTTTGTGTCGCTTTTTCATTTTGGTTATTACTCGATATAAATATTGATTTTGTAGTTTATTTTCATTTCGTTTGTTTGTTTTGACCTGGGATTTAGAAAATGTAAGATTTAAAATTATTAAAGAGATATATACTTAGGTTAAGATCTGCGCCTCTGCAAAATAAATATTTGATATTTATTACTTATTTAATGTTTTCTGCATATTATGAAATAATAAAATATTAATTATATATTAAATAACTAAAAAAAATTATTATTATATAATAAATTGGCATGCTCATATAAATTAAACAACCACTCTTGTTTATTCGCAATCAATCAGTCTTATCTATAGTATATGATATATAACTAAATTTAAATGATATTAACATAGATATATAGTATACTTTAATATAAATATTTATTAAATGAAGTTTCTACTCATATATATTTATGATTGTTTGCATAGTTGTGTAACAAAATTTTACACCAACGATTTTTTTTCAATGTGAGATATTTAGTGGTTTTAATAATTTACAATCATTGAAAAATGAATATCTAAAAATTAAAATATTAAATTTTCAATATATGTTCAATGCAAATATCAAAATATAAGTATATATTTTCATATGATGTATAATTTTAATTAAAAGATATGGTATGATATATATATATATATAAATGATATGATATATATAAACATAAACACCTATTAAAATAAAATTATTTATTCATATGGTTTTATAATCATTATATCTTATTATAGAAAAAAAATTTGAACTTTGATCACAAAAGTTTATGTAAGACTTTTAACAGTTTTAGTAATTTATACTCATTTTGATAAATTCAAAATACAACATATACGAAAATTCTAAATTTTTATTATATGATTAATGTAATTGTGTAATTTATTTTAATAATAAATAATTAAAAATAATAGAAACTATACAGATTTTAGCAAATACGTATTATTTAAAATGATTAGTTGCCATATATATTTTAATCATTTTAATTAATTTTGTAGGTTTTATTTAAGAAAATAATAAATAATAAATTTCAATTTGATAAATTAATGGTACATAATGGATATATTATATAATATAACATTCTCTAACCATTTAATTTTGGGATAACAAATTTTCGATTGATTCGCAAGTCGCCACGTAAAAAAATTAGCATTATCCCATAAAATTCATATTTGCAATATCTGATCTTTAAATGGTTATTTACGTTCTTTAATTTATATGGCAACTAGGGGCGGCCCGCCCGTATTAGAAAATAATTTAAATAGTTATATATAATATTTAATCTTACTTGTTATTATTCTAAAATATAGATTTGTTGTTAAATTTTGTAGACGTTATTGTTTGTAAAGACTAAATAATCTGGAAGATTAGATGATTTTCCTTTAAGTAATCGATGCTCTAATTATAGTTGAGAGTTGGTTGTGGCATTACATATTTTTTGTAATCTTCTGGAGTTGGATGAATATAAATAAAATTGCGAGGAAAGAAAGAACTTGTAAATATAGATTAGTAAAATATAGAGGTGGTAAAATTCTTATTAGGACAGTTAATTATTAGTTATGTAAACCGAAAACAATAACAATAAATTATTGTGTATCGACATGTTGGGCAGCTTGAATTTGATATAAACTAATTAACGATGCACTTTTGGTGAAAAGATGTTTCATGGCAACGAGTTGACGATTTCAATGTAAGAGTAAAATGTAAGAAATAACCTGAAGAGTTTTAATCTTTTTCCGTATATTTTATGTTTGGAACTTTAAAATTTATTATGAACTGATAACTGATATATTTCCGATTGAAATTTAGTAGTTGAAATTTAAATATTGATAACATAATTAAAATGATTACAAAAACATACGGAAAATATAGTTTTATTGGATGTTTTAGAAAGAAAAAAAAATATCGTTTACAATAATTATTTGCAATACTAATTATGTTATAATAATTTATGCTGACTGGATTATAGATTTTATGAGGTTATGTCATGCACCAGTTGTGTTAATATATTTGGAATATATTTATTTTATTTTAGAGGTTTAGGGTTTAGACCTTTTCATAAATTTAAAAATTATTAAAATGGTTAGAATTGATATATAATATAAAGTTTTATTATTTAACAATATAAATATCTTTTTATTTAATCTAAGGACAAAATAAACTATGCGTTCTTGGGAATTAGTTATGTTTTTTTGTAATTTTATGGAGTTGAATCTATTTAAATAAACTCGTGAGGAAACTACCGAACTTGTAATTGTAGATTAGGTAAATATATATGAGAAAACTTTATTCTTAGTACAGTTACTTATATAAAACAATGATGCGAAATATATTTTGTTTGAAATTTTAAGACACTATATATAAAATTAAGTAATTATTAAATATAGATTTTAATAGTTTCCCAAGTGGATAGTTACAGCTAATAATCTGGTATTCTTAGAATTAGACACATTGCCTAAATGACCGGACCATCCTTCATCGCTACCGAATTTGTTTACACATGCCACTCAAAAACGTGTCATCGCTGATTGAGAAGATCACATACAAAGCAAATTAAAAAATCTGTAAAGCTTAAATAATAATAATCATTCACTAATATAATTAAAGAGGGAAAAAAGAAACTTGGTTAAAGATTTAATCGAGCACAAAATCTCTCTAACCTTCTAGAAAACAAAAAAATATCTATGATCTTTCATTACAAAAAAAAACCTATCAAAGCAATGTCTCCGAGCATCTCTATGTCCGATACATATAGATCACGCACACAAAATTTAAGTGGGAAAAGGGATCTAAATGAGGACCAAAAGAGTCTTCAAAAACTCTTTGTTCTCGCAGAATTTTGAAAATATACTATTTGCAATCTGTGGCTTTAAGCTGCATACTTTTCCAACTATGCTATGCGTTGCTTTTTAGCTGCTGTGGAAGACATTAAAGACAGAGAGTTTTTGTCGGACGGACCACCAGTGGTTGTTTCAGCAAATGTTTCCTTTTCATTTTCATCAACACCGACACTGATCTTGGTTGGGAGTGTATTTATTCCTGGCATATCATTACCAGAGCCACCATTGCCATCCTGTAATTACAAACAAACACATTTCCATGGGTGGCAAAGAAGGCTGCATTTAAGTAGTGAGTAGCTTATTTCCGCAAAGAAATCTGGGATTGGTGGACGCTGACTGCATCACTGTAAGTATGGAACTTATGAAACACAGGAATTCTAGGAGAGAATATCAAAAGAGAGAGGTTACATCACCGATCAATTATCTGAGACAGATGGAAGAATATGTTTCACTGCTATTGGTGTTATTCTCCAATAAGCTTTCACAATCTCACCAAACGAATGCTGAAAGAAAATGTGACCAACTTCCAAATTAGCCAAAATGAAACCCAATACACAAACTATGTTGCATTGAACTAAACAGGATGATACTATACTAATAACTATCAATGATTAAGATCAAAACTTACCTTCAGAAGAATATACAAACCTTTCCGATCATGGCACCATGAGGGGATCCAGCTCAGCGGGTTCAATTTCCCAGTCACATTAATTTGGAATCGGTGGTGGCACAGGCCTTGGTCCAAAGTGACTTCCGTTTTGACCTTGCATAGAGAATATAATCAGCAACGTTCAAAGACTAAGAGATCACTCACACATCAAACACGTGTCTCTTGGAATATCTGAACACAAAGTACATCAAACAACAATGCATTTAAACAGATTACTGCAGAAAGAGAAGAAAGTTTTAAATTTTTGCATTGATCTTTTCATAAACAATAACAATCAATGCAATATCACAAAGAAACTCAAACTCATATACCACGTTCTTGCCTTTTTCAACTTGACACCCAACGGACCATATAGCCATTCTTCGTCATTATCAAGCTCCACAAACAGCTCTCTTTTCGGAACAGTGAGTATCTGATCCAAATACTTTAGGTCCGGATGAGGCGGCTTTGGGGATGCTTCACCATTTTCTCTGAATTTTGCATTCAGTGTTGCAGCCACATGACTCTTTGAGTAAACAATGTGAAAATGATCGAACACAAATCTAAAAAAACTCTCAAATTAGCCATAACAACACAAATCAGTATATTGATAGAGATAGAAATAGAAATAGATGATGAGTTCGATAGGAGAAGGACTCACATATTTATACGGATCTCACACCGCCTCCGAGCGACGAATGGTGCACTGAAGAGACTGTAGTGGGCGTCTAAATTGATTGAAATTAAGACGAAATCATAACTCTGTCCGTTTCATACGCAGAGAAGAATCCCAGGCGGCATGCATTGCCGTCGCAGAGTTCTGAGAGACGTTCTTCAAATCGTCGATAGAGAATTAGGATTAGAGAGCAATTCGAGTGACGTCGGGCCAGATAGATCGATAATACTCAGAGCCCAACACGCATCCAGAAAAGCCCATCACGTCGCTTGTTTAAATGAAACGCTGAGTTTCGTACGGCTTGGACACGTGTCACGATGAAATTAAACGAATTTCTTATGTAGCATCTGACGTGTCAGCAGGAGAGAACCAGCTCTTTTTTTTTTGACATCGAAAGGCTATTCTATTACTCAAAGAACATGAGGTGGTCTGGGTAACCAGACCGGAATAGAACAACCCATAAAATAAAGATCTCTATGAAAAGATCTTGCAGTCCTAGCTAAAAATCCGCAATGTGATTTCTCGCTCGTGGGATGTATGAAATCTTGAAATCCGGGAAGCATACTACGAGGGTTCCTATTCGCTCCAACTCCGTTGCAAAACTCGGCCACGCTTGAGGGTTCTTGATCATATCTATCACATCCTTGCAATCCGTTCCAAAAGTCTGGCATGTCGAATGTTGAAGCATATTCTCCATCGCCCACTTCAGTGCTTCCAGTTCCGAGTGCAAAGCTGATTCTCTCCGTATAAGATTCTTCGTTCCCATAAGCTGTACTTTGCCCAAGCCATCCATCCATACCCAACCACAACCACTATACTGAGCTGTAGCCGTCCAGGATCCATCCACCATGCAAATATTAGTCAAGCCTATGACTTGAGCTTCTTCATTAAGTTCATTCCTTCCATTTTCTTGCAGGTTTCCTGGCACCTTTTCATTTGCATTAAACCAGGCCTGGCACTCACTTTCCGCATATCTTACCAGTTCCAATGGATCTCTATCTATTCCTCTAAAGAGCTTATCATTCCTCGCTTTCCAAATGTACCATATTATCCAGGGATAAGGGTCCCTGTCTAATTCAGGTTCTACAATAGCACTCTTCCTCCAGAATAAAAAAATCCATATTTGCATAGATACTCTGAACCGGAAAATATTCGGGTTTGTTGGAGTAGCTGATAGAGACCAAGCTTGTAGTGCTGGCGGGCATTCGAAAATTGCATGTGTAACCGATTCCTCAGCTTCCCTTATCACATCGCATGTTCCTCCGTACGAGATTCCTTGTTACTGCTACGTGTCCAGTTATCAATTGCCACAGAAGATGGCGAATCTTTTGGGGAGCTTGTACCTTCCAAGCAAAGGCTTGGAGTTTTGTTATGCTAGGCTCTAAAACTTCTTTTTCCTCCACTTCCTTCAGCATATTCCTAGCCACCCAATATCCTGATTTAACCGTATACTGTCCATTTTTGGTAAAACTCCAGCACCATGTATCCCGTCGATGAGATGAACTTATAGCCATACTCCTAATAAGTGGTATGTCTTCCGCATCGACGTAGCTCTCAAGTCTATCCATATCCCACTCCCCCAGGTCCCGATTAATAAGATCACTGACTCTCATGTTCGGGTGAACAACTGGAGCAATGGGCCGAGCCGATCTAGCTGGGATGGTAGGAATCCACGGATCCTCCCAAACCTTAATATCGTATCCCGAATGAACTTTTTGTCGGATTCCCAGAAGGAGAAGCTCTCTTGCCGCTGAAATGCTAGTCCACACATATGATGGGCTGCTTACCTTAATTGTACGTAAAGGCGAACTCAATTTATAATACCTTCCTCTTAATACCCTAGCGACCAAAGAGTCAGGGTACTGCGTTAGTCTCCAGAGTTGTTTTGCCAATAATGCCAAATTAAATTCATGAATCATTCTAAAACCAATTCCTCCTTCCTCCCTTGGCAAGCAAACCTTCTCCCATTTAGCCCAATGTATCCCTCTCTTAGGTGGATTTGAGCTCCACCAAAATTGTGCAATTGCACTCGCTAGGTTTTCACAGATCTCTAACGGGAGTAGGAAGGTAGACATAACATATGTTGGTAAAGCAAGCAGAATCCATTTTATCAGCACCTCTTTTCCTCTTTCGAAAGCCAACTACATGTCCATCCATTCACCCGATGCAATAATTTATCTTTCAAAAAGGCAAAAAGCTTGCACTTAGATCCACTGATGTCCTCTGGGATTCCAAGATAATTCCCCATTCCCCCTTCATTCTGAATCGCAATCGTATCCTTAATCTGTTGACGCGTGGCGGCATTAATCCTCTTACCAAAGAGTAATGAAGATTTCTCAAAATTTATACATTGTCCTGAAGCTTTACCAAAGAGTAATGAAGAACCAGCTCTTTTTTATAGTAATAGATACACATCTTTCATAAATTTTGCATGATAAGTAATATTTCTTGCGCTACAAGTACTACCAAAATTAATTGCTTGCAGAAAAAAGAAATGTAAAATTGGACAATATGCCCAATCATGTATTCGATATACAATATATATGCTAAGGAAGTTTCTAAATTTTGAAAACGTGAAATTAAATTTATTTTCCATATAAAGAAAATATAAAAAATATAAATATGTATATTCTTCATTGAACATTTACAAACTTGAACAACACTACCTTTCCATTTTGTTAGGTCATCAGCGTTGTAGAAAAAAAATTAGAAAAAGACTAATGATATTTGTAAAAAAACAAATGTCATATCTTTAAATCAAATTGTATAAAATCACTCATAGGTATACAATCATTTATAGTTAATATAACCATTTTGTTATATCATTTTTATAAACTAATAATCTATCTATATATAAATTTTATATAAGTACAAACTAAACATTATATCACTGGTTTTATATTTACAAAGAAAAACGATATATTTGATAATATTTAGTAAAATCATATCCAAAACCACATTCAAGTTCTATAAAAATAAAAAATACCCCAAATAATATAATAAAACAATATGGAAGTCAATTTTCTAAAATTTAATCGATGTATATACGGTGAAATAAAAGAATTTCTTATTTTATAAATAAAAATATAAAAAATAAAAAAACTTTCTATAAATTAATAATTCTATAAATGAATAAAATATCATAGTTCCAATATTATTAATTTATAGAGTTTTTACTGTAGTATCTTGATATTACTTCTATATTTAATTCAAATAGTTACATAAATTCATTGGTTTCTCAGTTTGGTTCGGTTTTAAACTGAACATAACCATCCGGGTTGAAAAAATCTTGAACTGTATCGATTTATAACAGAAATGCTCGTAGTGATGTATCGATTTCAAAGGTTCTAAATAAAGGTTAACTCTGTATTTATTTGTGGTTTTTATATTATACCTAAAGTCATCTATTTGTTAGGGTTGTTTTAAAAATACTGAAGTATTATTAGATTAAAAGACAATTCAATATTGAAAATTGAATCCATATAAACATATTGAATAAAAAATTTTGGGAGAAAATGTAAGTTCTGTAGATATCGATATATATATATATATATATATATATATATATATCTAGTTGTCGATTTGTAGTTTCGTAAAGTACATATATATTGATTATTGTCTAATTTTAAGTATACTTAAAGGATGCTTGTTTGCAGATTTTAAATTAGCTTTTGTTTTATTTTCTATATTCTATATAATCTAGTACTTCTATATAATCTAATTTCTATATAATTTAGTAATCTAGTACTTCAAAATAAATCTTTGATGTATCGTGATATTCTATATAATCTAGTACTTCTTTGTAACTCAGAATGATGAAAGCACAGCAAAAAGAAAAAGATTTTAAAGGGATAATCCAAATTCAAGTAAGCAACTCCAAGTTTTGTACCAGTGAGAATGATACAATCACATGTCTAAAGACATTCGAAAGTGGAACCAGGAACATACAAAGTAGACACCTCCAAGTTTTAAGCGAATGAGAATATTGACAAAATCATACATCTTAAGTTTCTCTGAATGAGAACATAGTTTTAAGAAAAGATTCACTCTTTAACTCAGAGAAGAATCAAAGGATAGTAAAATACTGTATCCAAGTAAAAGTAGGCAAAATTACAAAATGAAGTAATAACAATGACACAATCATCAATCTCACACTTCTCTATAGATAAACAGAGTTAACCTTAAAGAACAGCTGCAGTTATAACTCCAGAAGAACAAAAGTAAAGCAATGCAAAGTTTACTATCCCTAAGAACCAAACCAAACAATGTCCACAAATGCCTAGTCACAGTACTGAGCCAACTCGGTTTTTCAAACAAACTATGCAATGAATCTCATCGATTCATGCTTATGAAGCTCTATTACTAACATATTCAACATGCTAAGTGAAAAACAAAACGAAAACTTACAGTAAGCTCTGATAAAAGGTCTCATTTCATTTGATTTGTTTTCTTATGGTTCACTGACTCGTGTAAATGCCTACTTTTTCAGGAAGGATTCTACTCAAAGGAGACAACATCACCGTGATAATGAACACGTAAGTTAACACATTCTCTACTTTTCCCTTTTCTCTTTAGGATTCAGCAACTTGTTCAAGAAACTGAAAACACAATTATCCATTTCTTTACTGACAGGGGAAAGTAACGTCTGCTCTCAACAAAGCTAAAATCATGTACTTCTTTGTGATGATTCTTTGGGATTATATTAGACCTGTAATCTAGTCATATACAAATTATTAGAAACCACAAAGCTAAGATTAGATTATACATGATTATATGCTAAGATACATGGACCTTGTAGACTCTCAACAAAGCTAAAATCATGTACTTCTTTGTGATGATTCTTTGGGAATACAACAAAGCTAAAGACCATCACCGGGAGACACACCTGGTCTCTTCTTACCACCTCCTCTCTGGAAACTCTTTCCGTTTCCAAACTCAAGATCAAGCTCTCCAGCACCTCCTTTCTCGATAAACCCACTCTGCTGCCTCTGTTTCCTCCACTTCTTGACAGACTCAATCTCATCCTTCTTCTGCTTAGCGCGCTCCTTCATCTTCTGAGACTGTACTTCCTTAGCCATCTTCTTGTTATCCCTAGCCTTACTCCTCTCTTCAGACTGCTCCATCAGCTTCTTCTCGTACAGAAGCTTAGACTTCACCTTCTCCATGTGCGTGTCCGAATTCACCTTCTCCGCGTAGTAATCCGCCGGCCTGAGGAAAGGCAGTCCCATCTCCTGGAGCTTCTCGAAAGCTTGCCTCGTCCCTTTGAGGGCTTGAGTGTAGAACGTCATCTCTCTAGCGAGGTCATCGTTTACATCAACGGCTTGTCCTTGATCAATCTCAACGGTGAGCTTGTTAATGAACCCCTAGGATGCTTCTCTGGATGGATATGGATAGCTCCTTGCATAAACAAGTCAAGGACTCAAGTTTATCAAGGTGGTGGATCGAATGGTGACACAAGAGGCTGCGGAAAGGCTCCTTGATACTCCTAGGCTTAGATCGGATATGACACACCTTTCTAAAGCCCTTGGGCGTTGGATATTACACACCAACAGACTGGATACTACACACCAGACACTCTCTTAACTCGCAAAAGCAAAGGGAGAAGAAAACACAAATGTTTTGATTTAAAGAAGACTTGATAGATTACTAGGGTTGCGGCACACACATATATATAATGAGAGACTTGGAACAGGCTCCAATCAACTCAAACTAAAAGGAACACGCTCCTTTAGTCAATGTAGAATTAAAGACACAACATAGATAGAGTTTTCGAAATAAAAGACATAAATACTTAGAGAAACAAAACATAACATAAGGTTCTTCATGTGTTGGTCCGAGAGCATCATCTAGGAGTTTTGAGCAGCAAAACTATGGCCTCGTTAAAAACCTATCTTTGCAAAACCCATTGGGACAAAAACAAAGATAGGGAAAAAGAGCACACATAGCTTGCTAGCCTAGACAACACTCAGCTTGATGGTGAGATAGCTTGGATGGTAACAAGTGTATCTTGAAGTATCAAGCTTCCTTCAAGACTTTCTTCATGCATCAAACACTTCTTGATTAATCCTCCAATAGCTTCCTTGAGTATCTTAGCTTTGGATCGAGTTATGGGGCCATTGGAAATGACTAAGGCATCATCTTCTTTGGTTGCACCATCTTTAGGCTTCCCATCTTCTTTAGCTAGTTGGAACTCTTCATCTTGATCAGCATGATGGTCCATGATCATATCATCCCCTCCCTCTTGAAAAGGATTTGTCCTCAAATCGAACTCATCTGCAATAAAAGGGATTAAGTCAGAAACATTAAAGCTATTGCTTACATCATACTTCCCTTTGAGATCAAGCTTGTAGGCATTGTTGCTGATCTTCTTTATGATCTCAAACGGTCCATCAATCCTCGGCATTAGCTTGGACTTCCTCTCCTTTGGAAATCTCTCCTTCCTTAGGTGAACCCAAACCTGATCACCTACTTCAAAGATCATCTCACGCCTTCCTTTGTTGGCATGCTTAACATACTGCTTGGTTTTCTCTTCAATATTAAGCCTAGCTTGTTCGTGGGAGTTGTTTCACCATCTCTGCCTTCCTTTTGCCATCAAAACTGATCCTTTCACACTCAGGTAAAGGTATTAGGTCCAAAGGAGAGGTGGGATTAAACCCATAAACAATTTCAAAAGGGAAAACTTAGAACAGAATGCACAGCATGATTATATGC